>NC_133330.1:210656452-210773952 GCF_042186555.1 Aquarana catesbeiana
AAGCCAACATGTTGGAGTGCGCATCTCCTGTGTCCCCTGCGTTTCTTACTGGTTCCTTGCTCTGACCTCCACAACGTGACCTAGTAGTAAAGTAGGGGTCTGCTGTAGGAACCAGTGGTGATTCCTAATCGGTGGACATTGGTAGTGCATGGAGATGTGTGGTGGGTTTTTTTTTTTTTTTGCTCTCTAGAGGGAGCAGCAGCATTTTTTTGTTTTTGTGTTTGAGCCAGCAAATGATATGTGATATAAAGTTTTTCTGTATTTGAAAAGTGTAATGGGCATTTGAACTGTTATAAGGTCGTCTTTTCGCATCTGTTGCATCAGTATGCAGATCATTTTGCTGCACCGACCCTATACCCACCAGTCCCACCCGACCTCCCTGAGAACCCTCCACTACCAGAGCTGGATGATGACTATGATATGGATGTGTCAAGCAGAGAAGAGTCAGAGTATGAAGTGGGGATGATGAGAAAGGAGAGGTAGTCTTGACTGTAATTGCAAGAACATCTCCACAGTCTGATTTCATAAGCTATATTCAATAAAGAATATAATGTGTCAGTACCAAGTAGGACATAGTAAGAACATTGTAGTTTTCCAGTGCGCCCTGTCAGTGTTGTGATCCTCATCGTTGTCAGTTACGATTGTCCTTTTTCTAGATTTTGTCAAATTCTTGTGGTTGCAGTATTAAGATTTTATTGATAATTGTATCTTTGTAGCAAAACGTGAAACACGCCCTACTTGTCAAATTTGCTAGCCCAGAGCAGCTGTTAATCGGTGAATTTGGGCTGAGCAGGTAATCAGACTGTCTTTTGAGTCGAGTCAGGTCAAGTAATTTTTCTACAAAAGTGTTTTTATCTTTTAATTCTTTATTTGTTTCCTTTTTGAAATCTGAGTAAAATGAATCTGACTGTACAGTAGCATACACAGCTGTTGGTTACTCATCTTTAACTGCACTTATGACTGTTGAGTTCCTTTTTTTTAAAGCTGCGCCCCGGGATATGTAAAAGTTCTCCCCTGCAGAAGAGGGGGCTACATCTGCACTGCAAGGGTTAACTGTTTGTGCCTGGGGGGGGGGCAGTTAAAGTAGTTTGTGCTCCTGCAAGCTTCTCCATTCTGCTAGACTGGTCCTGCAGACTGTTTCCCCCCGTAAGTCCTCTGACATCATTATAACCAATGCAGGGACCATAGGCATCCCTGCCCAGTGTCTTTTGCTAAACTTTTCAACCTTCCTTATTCAGATCTACACAATTGTCAATTGTTAGCTGCCAAAAAGAAACCAATTAATTACTTAAGTGTATTTACACTTTTTGCAGTTGAAATTGAGAAACACCCTACTATGTTAGATGTTCACACCCATTTACACAGCATACGAAAGAAAAATTTAAATAGTATGTATGAGATGTATATGCCCTAAACCTGAGTACCACTAGGTGCTGCAGCAGCTGTCAGCCTTTGTGAGCATTTTGTGGCTTGAAGCTCAACAAGGGATAAACTATTGTTTTCAATAGCCCTTGTTCACATCTGAGTGTCCTGTCACTTGTAGCAAAATGCCTGTCCCTCAGAAAAGTACAAGGTACTTTTCAGGCTGAATTGAGCATTTTTTTAGTTAAACGCCTAAATAAACACCTGACAAAAGCATCAAAAACGTGCAGTTCTGCTCCAAAAAAAAGCTTAAAGTGGAGGCCACCCTGAAAAAAAAAACTCCACCAAAAATCCTAAAAAAAATGTAAATAAAAAAACATTTGGAAAAAATTTGTTTTATATACTTGCCTAAACCCTTGTTGCTAGGCAGTCTTCCTAATCTGCCTCTTCCTATTCTGCGGCGTGTTCTGCTCCTCGGTGAGCAGCCCCGTTGTCTTCTGGGAACTGTGTGTGTTCCAGAATACCACGGGGCCATTCACAGATCGCCACGCCGCTCGCGCATGCACAGTAGGAAACTGGCAGTGAAGCTGCAAGGCTCCACTGCCCGTTTCCCTTACCTAGGATGGCGGTGCAGGGACCCAAGAGCCGAGGGACGGGTCAGCCTCGGGCGGCTAACATCGCGGGCACCCAGGACAGGTAAGTCTACTTATTTAAAGTCAGCAGCTACAGTGTTTGTAGCTGCTGACTTTAAAAATTTTAGCTGTCCGGAATCCTGCTTTAAAAAAAGCTTGAAAACGTGACACTTAGGTGGGAATGTAGACTAATGCCCATTTCTCTCTCCGTTGATCCCCACTGAGCAGACGGATGACAGGTTTGCTGCGCTATGCAAAGTGGACCCTGCCCACTCTCCTCTATGGGGCGGTCGGATGAAAATGGACTGCATGTCAGTTTCTTTCCTGATTGTTTTCCGATCCAGTCCGCCGGACGGATGGCGAACGTATCCCCATCCGTCTGTTTTTAGCGGACAGGATTGGATTCGGCGGGTGACCCGCTGACATTCGTCGCGCCATAGAGAACAGTAGGTGGTCTGATCGGGTCTGTCTGAAAAATGGACAGGCGGACCTGATCGGTCTGCTAGTGTGAAAAGGGCCTTAGCGTTTGCAAACACTTAATCACCAGGGCAGGAATTTAGCTTTTGAAAAAAAGTGACAGTTCTTTTCAACTGAATCCATTGATTTAAAATTGACAGTTCCATGGCTAAATAAAGATCCTTATCCTTGTGTTAAAGTTTTATGAATCTAACCTGTTGCAAAGTATGTGAGAGTACATGTAGGCGCCATTATTTAGTGGCAGTTTAGCACTTTGGAACATGTATGGCAAATTGGTATTGCCAAAAAAAAATCAAAGTTGCTAAGCACTGCTCATTCATAGGAATATTGTTCAGATGGGAGATATGATTTCATTGCATGGGGAGGTTTCAAATTTGCAGACTGTTTATAATGTGTGATTTTATTTTTTTTTTTTTTAAATATCTAGGGTTGCTCGTCTAAAAGAATTGGCAGATATGCTGCCCAAGAGACGAAGTCAGAAGAAACAATCTCGTCCTCGAAAAAAGATGAAGATTAAGGACCTTCTAGGCATGCCTGCGGCACTCCAGTGAGTCCCGGAAGCATGTACTGTATATTTAAAGTGTGACAAAGGTTGTGATCCAATTAATCTCATTTCTTGTCTTTTTCAGACATGCACATGCACCACTGTTACCGTCTGAGGTGTTTGAGCAGCCATGTATTGTAGGTCCTAAAAAAATGGAATTCCACATTCCTGCAGATGTACCTGCTGCTGATGGTAAGCTTGATCTAAATAAAAAATAAATGCACACCCTTGTGCACACCACAGTATTCGGTGTGACACATCAAGTAAAGTGCTGCTGCTGAAATCTAGGAGTGTACCACTCACTCCTACGTGCTAAAAAGTGATCCAGTGCCACACTCCTATATGAATATACAGACAGATATAAAAAATCAATAATCCAAGAAACAAACTAAAAAAGATAAATGCAAATGACAAAAAAGTTCAAGCGAGGTGTGTTTTTGTATTAATGTTAACTAGCTTCTAAACGTGCTTGTTTTTAGGTGATCTTCACACCATGGGGGGAGATACACAGATCTGGTGCAGCGTAACCAATCGGCTTTGAACTTCAGCTGTTCACAATAAAACCTAGAAGCTGATTTGTTATGCACAGCTGCACCAGATTCTGTGTACACCAGGTTTAGTAAATATGCCCCCTATGTGTACCCACCACCATTGGCCGCTCAACTATGTTGACCTATGGTTAATAGGTCTAAAGTGCGTGTCCCTTCTTGGGCAATATCTGGATAGGATTTGATCCTCCTAGTCTGTTTTCTCCCAGTGACGCTCAGGAGATAATTGGAAGGTCAGGAATAAAATGCATTGACCATCATAGCGCTTACCATAAAAAAAACACTATTTATTAAATACATTCATGTGTAGAAAACCTCCCAGCGGCACTAGTACTGAAGGCTACAGCTTGTGGATGGATAGTCGGGATCCGTCCCCTTAAGGGCTAAAGACATGTCTAAAACTGAAAAAGTTTTGCCTTAAGACCCCTTTTATACTGAGGTGCTCAAAAACTGCCCATAAAACATCAGGCGTTTTTGAAACAATAGCGGTGCGCTTATTTTAATGTCACGTGACAGCGCTTCCCATTAATTTCAGTGGACATGGGCATTTTTGAGGCGCTTTTTAAAGTGCTCCAGACATGCCCCAAAGATGCTGCTTGCACGACTTTTTGCACCGCCCCGCCAGCACACTGTCCCAGTGTGAAAGCTTCCATTGAAATGAATAGGCAGCAGTTTTCAGGCGATATTTTTAGCGCAAAAGCGCCTGAAAAGTGCCTCAGTGTGAAAGGGGTCTTGGTTATGCTTTAAGGGCAAGTTTACACTTGTTTCAAAACAAGGCTTCGGACATGCTTTGTTAAAGCTCTCTGAACGCCAGTCAAAGCTCCTGTCAATAAAATGGTTAGCTTAAAGTCCTGTTTACACCTTACTTTTTTGCTTGGGGCTTCGGTGGGGTTTCAAACAAGCTTTGCCATAGACTTCAATGGAGGCTTTGAAGACACTTTGAAGCGAAGCTGAAGCAAAAGCAGGTGTAAACAGGACTGTAAGCTAACCATTTTATTTAGTGACAGGCGCTTTAACAAAGCCTGTGCAAAGCCTTGTTTTGAAGCAAGTGTAAACTTGCAGTTAATGTGTGTTGAAGCCGAAGTAAGTGTAAATGAGCCCTAACTGCTTTTTCCCACAATGCAACTCTCTCAACTCTTATTGAAAACAATATACTGTCAGTGTGGATCTTATCATTTTTGTGCAATTGTTAAAGTGTAACTACATGCCAAACTTTTTCTTTAGTTTTGGATAGAGTGGAGATGGATTAGAACCCCTGTCAGGTTTCTATTGCTGTCTGTGTCCCATTTAAATAGATTCACCCTCTCTATTTGTCCTGTTTACCGTTATAATTCAAAGTGAAAGTAAAAGAAAATCCCACAATTTGGGTTGTCCCCAGAAAAGTAATGGAGGAGAAATCCTCTAATGTAGACACTAGTTCTGGTGACCTGGGGGTCCCCATGGGATTCCCTTCATTTGCAAGGATTTCTTATGACTTCCTGTTTTGTCTATAGACAGGAAGTAAAGAGTAATCGCCCCAATGGGACGCAGATGGGAAAAAAAAATGAACCAACAGGGGTTATAACCCTCTCTTACTCTATCCAAAATGGGGAAAAAAAAAACTTTTGTAGTTCTACGTTAAGCAGGCAAATTGACTGAGACTGCGTGAAATACAGAATTTCTGGTTGATCCATAATAAACATATGAAAGGGACATCATTTGTGTAAAAAGTCTTAAAAATTTACCTGTGAAAGTCATAAAGTGCTCCTGACCTGGCTTCGAAGTGTTTCTAAAGTAACAACCGTGCTGAAGTGCAGGAACTTGTGGTGCTAACAAATACTTAGCTTTCAAATTAATTCCTGTGGAGCCCCTTGTATCCTAGGGCTAGGCTGTATATGGGCCTCAACTTCTGCTCCATCTAAGATTACCCAGCCCCTCCCCCTTCCATCCCCCTCCCATCCCCCTCCCATCCTTCTACCATCCTTCTTGGCCCTTAGCTCCGCCCAGTCATTCATTGTGCAGGTAACTGGGCCTCCACTGTTTAGTGTCAATTGAGAGTTGAATAACTGAGTAGGGCTTAGTGCTGGGTGGGTTAGCCTTTAATCACAATTTGGGAAGAAGTGAAACCCCCTTGTACAGCCTGGGCCCAGGATCCAATAAGCTCCAGGGTATCACAGGGATCTATTCAAAGGTTAAAGGCAAAATTCACCTTTTGGAACCATATTTCTTGTTATACCATAAACATGAAACTGACACTAAAAAAGTGGAGTTTAACACTTGCAGGCAGTGTGGGATTTCTGTCCAAACTAGGATAACTTTTAGATAACCCCTGCAGTAAAAACTTTTTGTATGGGTTCGTTGACAACATGCTATTCCCTATAAAATCTGGGAAGAATTAGAGGTTTGTAACAAGCGATTTCTTGCAATTGTAAATTGAAAATGAACTGTTTTATTCAAGTCTAATACATGTTCACAAAGCGAAACTACACTGCATCTGAGCACCATAAACCAAAACCGCTGTTTGATTCATTTTAAGTATTCAAAACAAATTAACCTATCCACCAGTGCCTCCATGCTTTCTTTTTCTGAGAACTCACTTTTAAAAATACGCCCTAGCATTTCTGGCCGTGGCCGTCTTGAGTAAGGGCAGATGATTCATTAGAGCTGCACGATTAATCATTAAAAGATTGCGATCTTGATTTGACACACACACAATCTTAATCCAGCATTTCCACGATTCATGTAATAAGTGCAGAGTGGTTCCCCTGCTCATAGCTGTAAAAAAAAAAGAAGCAACCGGCAATGTTTATCAACAACATTGCTCAGTGCTGAAAGAGACAGATAAAAAGAAATCTTATCTGTCGTCCTGTTCATTTACAGATCAAAGAGAAGAACTTTGGTCTGCAAATGAAGTCAGCTTAAAGCAACCTTGCCAAGTAAAAAAAAAAATATTTTTTGTTTTTTTATTAAATTGTTCCTCTGTTTAACCCCTTATTAACCCTTAAAGTGATTGTAATGGTTTGTTTTTTTTTTTTTGTTTTTTGTTTTTTTTTTTGTAAAATAACAAACGTCATACTTGCGTGCTCTGTCCAAGGGGTTTCCACAGAGCGTGCCCTGACCTCCTTTTCTGGGGTACCCTTGCGCCGCTCCTGGTTCCTCCTCCTCTTCATTGGGTGCCCCACTCGGAGAGTTTATTATATAAAATATACAAAAATGGTGTGTGTGCGTGTGTGTGCGTGTGCGTGTGTGTGTGGGGGGGGGGGGGGTCGTCTTTAGTTTTAAGACCTAGTTGTATAGTTGAGTGGAACTCTGCTTTAATGTCACTTGTGCCCAGCATTCACTGGTCTACAAATGTTTTCAACTTTGTCCCTTTTTATCTGTACTTATGTAAATTATAGTAGCACCTGCAATTATTGTAGGTGAAATTGTTTGTTTATTTTTACAGACAATAGTAATCTAAGAAATGCCATTTTATCTATTTTTTTTTTTTTTCTTTTCACAGCTCCGGTTTCACATATAGAGGCAAGGACTGTTTTACAGGAAAGTAAGGAGATACCAGGATTTGGAAAGCTCTATCCCACTCAAGTATCTAAGGAGGAGGATGATGATGATGATGGAGATGAGGAAGATGAATTGCCAAAAGAATTTATTTCCAGGAGGGAATTGGAGAAAAAAAGAATTTCAAAAGAAGGCAAGTTTTTTTATAGATGATCCATAGGTCTGCCAGTAATTATTCCCAGTCAATCATTGTGGTAAGATTTGTAGTTAGATACAATAAATAAAACCTCACAAGAGAAAAATATATACATATCCTCCAGACAAATTGTCCAAGAATAGAGTAGTTTTGGGAGTGGGTGTAGGTTTCTCTATAAGGCCATTAAAAAAATTTTCAAAAATTAATTTGTGGCTTTAACAAAACCAAAACTGGTGTGAAGTTGAGTTGGAGAGAGTATTTCTTCCTCCTGTGGTCAGGAGCAGTGCATTTCTGTTCTCTAATTATATGGGGTGAAGGTGCAGCATATATCCCAGCTAGAGCACACCAAGTACAAGCAGTGAGGCTTAGTGCTGACAGGACTCCAGCACAGCCAGGGAATCTTGCAGTTCTCCTAACAGGAAGCATAAAGGCTATTTGTGTACATCTGACTGTGCATCCATTGATGGCTTCTTACCTTCCACTGCAGTTGGGACTAATGAATTTTGTCATTTAAGGGATAAGGCAAATAGGAGTTCAGGGTTCCAAGCATTTTTTGAGAAAACAAAAACGCTGATTATAACACGTATGTGAAAAATTTTAAACTAGCCCTGGACTACAAGTGACTAGCTAACACAATTGTATTGTACATGAAAAGTTTGATTATGGAATAATTAGTAACGTCTTAAAAACCTTATTTATTCCTGGTTGTAGAAATGCGCCAGCTTTCTGTGTTCAAGGGCTATGAGCCAGGAGAGCCAAACTGCAGACTGTATGTGAAAAATTTAGCAAAACAAGTCACTGAAAAGGTAATGATCTCATGCAGATTGTGGTCTGTGTTTCTGTCATCATGTGCTCCGTTTACCTACATATTGTGCTTATTTTCCAACAGGAGCTCAAGTTTATATTTGGGAAATTCATCCACTTTTCATCTGAAACCGAAAAGAACATGTAAGTTGCAATTTCTAGATTAGGTATGACAAAGTAGTAAAATTACCTGCTTTTAGTAAACCTTTTGCGGACAACTTAACAGTACACATCTTGAGTATTTTGTCATTCTGGCCTTTTTTATGGTACCAGTGGGTAATATAGCAAGCACCTTTAAGTGGTCAGAGGCATTATTTAACAATATGAGCAGGTCTTGATCCAACCTTCTGTGGAGTGTGCTGCTGTCAGCAACAGAAACACAGCTATTGAACCAAGGTGCTATACCTATGAAGCCAGTGTTCAACTTAATCCAGCACATCAGGGGAAACAAAATCCAGCACATCCCTGCTGACAGGATAGAGCTCTGCCCTGTCTTTCTCGTCACCGATCAGCGGGTGTTGTGGTCATCCATTGGCCAGCACCCGCTGATTAGCTTTTGCATACGAAGTATGTAATCCAGCACGGGAGACCCACTCTGCCACCGTATAACTAGGTTAAGGGGTTAATAACAATCATGTCAAACCTCCTCTTCTGGGGTACCCCGCTGACATGGTCTGCTCTTCCTCTTCTCCGTCTGCCCCCATAGCAAACTGCTTGCTGTGGGGATAGACGTGCCAGCTCGATTCTGAGCCGGCCTGTGTGCTCAGCCTGCCCCCACTCCCTTTTTGCAGGATTTAACTGATTGCAGTAAGAGCAAGTGGCTCCTGCTGTTGTCTCGTGTGAGAAGAGAGAGAGGGGAGGAACTGCTGCAGATGGACTTAGTACTGGATTGGGCTCATGTTAAGTGTTTAAATTGATTGTAAAGGTTTGTTAAAAAAACAAACATGTTATACTTACCTCCTCTGTGCAGTTGGTTTTGCACAGAGCAGCCTGGATCCTCCTCTTCTTGTGTCCCTCTTTGCTGCTCCTAGTCCTTCTCTCCTTTTGAGTGCCCCTCAGCCAGCAGCTTGCTACAGGGGGCATCCAAGCCAAATCAGCGCTCCGTGTATCCATTCAGACACGGAGCCCCCACCTGGGCCCCCCTCCTCTCCCCCCCTCCTCTCCCCTGATTGGCTGCCTGATTTTGACAGCCACGGGAGCCAATGGCGCCGCTGCTTTGTCTCAGCCACTCAGGAGGAGTGTCATGGATGGCTGAGGGGATGGTGGACATCGCTGGAGAGAGAAGGGGCTCAGGTAGGTTATTAGGGGGGTGCTGGGGAGGCTGCTACGCAGTTTTTTTTTATCTTAATGGCTAGAATGCGTTAAAATAAAAAAACCTTCTGCCTTTACAACTCCTTTAAGGGGGGAGGGGACTGAGGGGGAGCAATATTTGAGATGTTTTTAACCACTTGCTTACTGGGCACTTAAACCCCCCTCCTATCCAGACCAATTTTCAGCTTTCAGCGCTGACGCACTTTGAATGACAATTGCATGGTCATACAACACTGTACCCAAATAAAATTTTTATCATTTTTTCCCACAAATAGAGCTTTCTTTTGGTGGCATTTGATCACCTCTGCGGTTTTTATTTCTTGTTTAAAAAAAAAAGTTAAAAGACCTAATTTAAAAAAAAAAAAAAAATTTTTTTTTTTTTTAATATTTTGTTATAACATTTTAAAAAAGGTAATTTTTCTCCTTCATTGATGTACGTTGATGAGGCGGCACTGATGGGTGGCAGTGATGGGCGGCAGTGATGGGCACTGATCGGTTACACTGATAGGCACCACTGGTGGGCATTGATAGGTGGCACTCATGGGCATTGATAGGTGGCACTGGTGGGCACTTTCAGGTGGCAATGGCAGGTAGCACTGGCAGGGGGTACTTGTGGTACATATGAGGCAGAATTGCCTCTTCCTCTTCGGGACCGATGTCCCTTGCTGATAAGCCAGTGATCGGCTTTTTTTTCGCGCTGTCAGCGTGAGGAGTAAAAAAAAAAAAAAAAAACAATCACAAAGCTTTTGTTTTGATCATGTGATCAGCTGTCATTGGCTGACAACTGATCACATGGTAAGGGGCCGGCACTGGCCCCTTAATCGGATCGGTGATCACCCGAGTCTCAGTGAGTCAGTGATCACAGTGCACTCTGTGCGCGTCCTGCAGGGCGTGTGCACAGGGGAGGCCGTCATTCAGGTCTGCGCTGTAGCCGTCATTCGGCTATAGCGTGGATGTCAAGTGGTTAAATTTTTTACTTTTTTTTTTTTTTTATAACCACTGTAGGATAATAGGGATTTAAACTTGTTTGGAAATTCCATATGTTGGAGTACAGGACACAGGTCCCCCTCTTCTGTGTCTCCTTATTGCCTGCTGCCAAAGTGTACAATCTCTACTAAAGGTAGTAGCATAGAATCCATGGTCTATGAAAATGAGGCCTGTGTCATGCACTGTACTCCAAGATATGGAAATTACAGATAAGTCAAATTTCTTTTCTTTTTTTTTTTTTTTTCACTTAAAACTCAGTAATGTGATGATCTGTTCAAGATCCAAAATCTTGGCTTGTTCTGTGTACAGAAGGAAGCGGGGGATGGGGTCCTTTGGGTGTCCACTACCTGCCTAATGTACATATTTCCACTTGGCTGTCTAGCTGCTGGGACCTCTGTGGATACAGAAGCAGACTCTCAGCAGTGATGTCAGCAAAAGGGCACATTCACTTTTCTGAAATGCCGCTACTCTGGATTTTTTTTTCCATAAATTCTTTATGTAGGCTTTATCTTTTGTACTCAGTAAGTTGATGTTGTTTTTGTTTTTTTCACCTAACAGGTTTGATATTCGTTTAATGAAAGAAGGAAGGATGAAGGGGCAAGCTTTTATTGGCTTTCCTAATGAAGATGCAGCAGCAAAAGCCTTAAAACATGTCCATGGATATGTTCTTTTTGACAAGCCATTGATCATTGTATCCTTTTGTATACAGATTTATTAGAAGTAGTACTAAGGTTTCTCTGGATGTATTCCTTCATCATTGAGTCAGTGGAGATGAGACCTGAAGCATGCACGCATTCTTTTTTATTTATTTTTTTTACATACTGTCACAGGTCAGTGTCCCTGATCATCATGCCAGTTAGTGCCCCTGATCATTATTAATTGTAAAAAAAATTCAGTGTAGCGCAGCACTAAAGGCGGCTATCATGTGGCGACACGCGTCTAGGGGAGGAGTAGAGCTTTGTTTTGTTTTACCGGAATCGCAACTGGTGAGCCGGATGTGTTATCAAATGCGTGTTTTTTTTAACTCTTGTAAGTGTAATTTCATGGGGTTTAATAATACACCATTGCATATGGAAGTGCACTATGTCTGTCCTGTCTACTTTAATCTATACATAATACGAGGAGACCTGTGAGAAGGGGATCCCATATCCCATTGTGGAGGAGTGGAGCCATTTACCTGGTTTGTGAGTTGACAAAGCTGTTTTTTATATACACGGAGGTGAGCAGGCACTTTTGATCATATATTCATTTTGCTGTGCTACACTGAATTTTATTTACATAATTTGAGGTATTGTGAAATCACTTACACAGTGGTTGGCAGGTCAGCATTATCTTTTATAACTTATTTATTATTTTTGTTTTCATTTTTGCACTGATTGTTACACTCTGTTTTATACCTGATCATTATTGGATGCATAATTTATGCCCCTAGATAGCCTAAAGTTGCTCCTTATATTTAGGGCCTCTCTATGTGACTAGGCTGTGAAAAAGCCTCATGTAATATTACCTTACTTAGCAGGAGTAACAGAATGTGTTTATAGATGAAAGGGTAATATAGTTTGTCATTGTATACATACAACAAAATGTATCGGGATAGTCTTTACAACTGCAAAAAAACATTTCCCAAGGCGTCTTTCAGGACAGCACCTGAGAGTTAGCGACTCCACCCACCGGAAACAGGAAACACCTTCTTCCTCCAAACTTTAAAGGGAGGTGCCTCCCTACCATACCTCAGTTTTTGTGTTTCCTCCGGCCCGGAGAGAACTTCTTTTTGAAGGGAAGTCAGGGTCTCTCATGTGCTCCTGGGAGATGGGGCTTCCTTTCTTTTTTTCCTCCTTCAGGAGACCCGCTGTCCTCCCGGCCTACCCAAGCCTTTGCAGCGGTAGCAATCGGGCTCCTCTTCCCCTCCTGGTGCTCGGTGAGAGCCGTAGACCCAGTGATCCGCGCGGTCGTAGGAGCGGCGGTGCGCCGCCACCATGTTTTTTGGCCGGCAGGCGCGGCGGAAGTGACAAGGCGGGTCACTAGGTCAGCAGAAGCGTCATTTCCGGCGTGGATGCAAGGGGGGAGGAGGGAGGACAGGAACTTGCCCTAGTGGCAAGGGGCCTGTCTGGGCACTAGAGGCTGACTGGTTTCTTCTTAGTGGGTGATTCTGGTGTAGCTGAGACCAGGTCTCACTAAAAGGTCCCCTGGTTTTTTTCCCTTTTTTTGTTTTTTCTCTCACAGGCTAAAAGCTCTGACCCAAAAAAGGGGCCAAAATGGGAGAAAATTGGAAAAAAGTCTTATGCAGTACATGCATCACTTCTTTAGTTAAGGAGGAATCAGCTTCGGTTTGTGATGACCTGGTTGCCTCTGTAAAGAAGGAACTATACGCCACGATTCAGACTTTTCGTGACTCTTTAGTCAATCCAGCTGCTAGTCAGCCATCTACTTCTGAGGCTTCCCAGGGTTCTATTTCTATCCCCATGGTAGAAGCTTTACCTGAAGGCCCCTCTATCAGGGAAGAGCAGTCCCCTACTCCTTCCATTAAAGATTCGGAGGAGGAGGGTGAGGAAGCGGAGGTGGCTCCTTCCAAATTTAAGCTTTCCCTAGAGGAGATAGACTCCTTAAGGCTATCCATGTTACACTTGGCTTAAGTGAGGAAAAGAAGGAGTTATCTCTTCATGACCGCATGTATGCAGGGTTAAATGAGCCTAAGGGGCGAACATTTCCGGTTCATTCGGTCATTTCTGACGCCATTACTAAAGAATGGCAAGATCCAGAGAAAAAGCCCTTTTTTTTCCCAGAGCTCACAAAAGGCGCTTCCCTTTTGAGGAGGACCCTTCTGCGGTGTGGAATAAGGTGCCCAGGTTGGATGCGGCCTTTTCATAGGTCTCAAGATCCACAGACCTGTCTTTTGAGGACATGGGGGTTCTAAGGGATTCAATGGACAAACGCATGGATCTTTTGCTCAAGAGATCATGGCAATCAATCATGAGCAATTTAAAACCAGCAATGGCCACAACTTGTGTAGCCAGAAATCTGGAATACTGGGTGAACCAAGTTAGATCTCATATAGTGGCAGATTCCCCCAAGCAGGAGATCTTAGATTCCTTTCCTACCCTGATCTCTGCGGTTGCTTATATTGCAGATGTTTTGGCTGAAGCTATCAAAATGTCTGCTAGGTCTGCAGCTTTAGCAAATGCTACGAGAAGAGCTTTGTGGCTAAAAACCTGGCCAGATGATACAGCTTCAAAGAGTAAACTTTGTGGTATTCCCTTTTCAGGTGACCTTCTTTTTGGACCTGATATAGATAATATCCTAGACAGAACTGCTGATAAGAAGTCCTTCCTGGTCAAAAAGAAAAAGCAGACCCCAAAACGTCTTTTTCGACCTCAAAAAAACTCAACAGCAACAGCAGGAAAATAAGTTTCAGGGCAGGAGAAAAAATTGGTCCGCGCAAACGGCGGAATTCTCTTCCGTCCTCCTTCACAGGCCGAAAATTCACAATGACTCATCTCTGGGTCGGCGGAAGATTACGAGAGTTTCTTCCGCAGTGGTCAGGGATAACTTCAAATCAGTTTATTCTGACCACTCTCTCGCAGGGTTATACTCTCGAGTTTTCCAGAAGCCCCCCAAGAAGGTTTCTGATAACAAATGCTCCTCGAGATCCAATAAAGGGCCCTGGCCATGAAGTCCTCTCTGGAGGAACTGATGCAAAAGGGTGTAGTAATCCCAGTGCCACCAGTAGAATGGCACGAGGGCTTCTATTCGCATGTCTTCCTGGTAAAAAAAAAAAACAACAGGAAGATTTCGTTTAATTCTCAATTTAAAGCCACTAAACAGAGCCATCAAATACAGAAGGTTCAGGATGGACTCAATTTTCACCGCCAGAAATCTTCTGACTCCAGGTTGTTTCATGGCGTCAGTGGATCTAAAAGTTGCATACCTGCATATTCCAATCTCATCCCAGTCCCAGAGGTTTCTCAGGTTGGTGGTAAGGTTGGAAGGCAGAATTCAGCATCTGCAATTCAGAGCCCTACCCTTCGGGCTATCATCCGCACCCCGAATTTTCACCAAAGTAATGGCAGAGGCCCTAGCTCCGCTGCGTCTTCAGGGAATCACAGTAATTCCTTACTTAGAAGATCTACTATTTTTCGCCCCCTCAAGAGAGGAATTGAGGAGCAATTTAAGCAGAGCATGCAGCCATCTGGAGTCTCTAGGTTGGATCCTAAATCTCCAAAAATCTTCCCTGGAACCATCTCAGGAGATTCGGTTTCTAGGGTATATAATAAATTCGGTAAGCCAAATAATTTTTCTTCCTTCAGAGAAGAAAGGAAAAATCCAGGATACAGTGTCTTTCTTGCAGACCAACCAGCAGCTGACGGTAAGATTGGTCATGTCAGCTCTGGGTGTTCTGACTTCGTCAATGCCAGCTGTTCAGTGGGCTAGACTACACTTCAGACATCTGCAGGCCTTTCTTCTGAGATCTTGGGATCACAATTTGGAATCCCTAGAATCAGAGGTAAAAGTTCCAACCCAAGTGAAGAGGTCACTATGGTGGTGGAAAAGGCAGGATATCCTATCGGAGGGGATAGTCTGGGCCTTTCCAATTGGAAAAAGGCTGACAACCGATGCCAGTTCCTGGGGTTGGGGAGCCCACCTAGAAAAGGGTTTCACTCAGGGAAACTGGTCCAGGAAAGAGGCGACAGAGAGCTCAAGGCGATCGACTTGGCTCTGAAGTCATTTGCTCAGGGGCTCCAGACCCAGCATGTTCAAATACTAACAGACAATGCCACGGCCGTGGCTTATATAAACAGGCAGGGAGGTACAAGGAGAAAATCGCTGCAAGTACTAGCCATGAGCATTCTCCGATGGGCAGAAGGACACTTGCTGTCTTTATCAGCAGTCCATCTAAAGGGATCCCTGAACGGGGTGGCGGATTTCCTGAGCAGAAACCCCATTCAGGAAGCAGAATGGTTGCTGAACCCAGAGGTTTTCGCCATGATTGCCGAAAAGTGGGGGCTGCCAGAGGTGGACCTGTTCGCCTCAAAAGAGAATGCCTTGGTTCCGCAATTTTTTTCCCTAAACAATCACAACGGGTCACTAGGAACAGATGCCTTGGCGTATCCATGGAGATTCCATCTTTGCTACGCTTTCCCCCCATTCCAGTTAATTCCCTTAGTATTAAGAAAAATTCAAAGGGAAATGGTACTGGTTATCCTAATCACGCCCTTTTGGCCAAGAAGGGCCTGGTTTTCAACCGTTCTGAGAATGGCGGTCAGGCCTTATTGGCATCTACCCCTCAGGCACGATTTACTATTTCAGGGTCCAGTAAATCACCCAGAGGTAGCCACTTTGGCGCTCACAGCCTGGTATCTGAAGAGCAGCTCTTAAGGAGCAAGGGTTTTTCCAACCGGTTAATCTCAACACTATTATCCAGTAGAAAAAGGGTGACTATAAATATCTATTCCAAGGTCTGGAAGGTTTATAATACATGGTGTAATTCATCTGCCCAGGGAATGTTACCATTCTGGAATTTTTGCAAGTTGGTGCTGACAAAGGGACTAGCAGTTAGTACCTTGAAGGTGCAGGTGGCTGCGCTAGCAGTGTTCCTAGAAAGATCTTTGGCCTCAGATCCGTTGGTAACCAGATTTTTCAGATCCCTTACGAGATCCAGACCAGCACCACTTAGGTTGTTTCCCAAATGGGATCTGTCGATAGTCCTTCAGTCTCTAACAAAGAGTCCCTTTGAACCCTTGGAAGAAGCGCCACTCAGATATCTCACTTTTAAGTCTGTGTTTCTGATTGCCATAGTCTCTGCACGCAGGATCAGTGAGCTTAATGCTTTATCAATTAAGGAACCCTATTTGTCTATCTTCCCAGACAGGGTTATACTTAGAACAGATCAGAAATTCTTACCAAAGGTAGCTTCAGTACAGAATCGTGTTCAAGACGACGTACTTCCGACCTTCTGCCCCAACCCAGCAGGGGAGAAGGAGACTTGTTTTCACATGTTGGATGTTAGAAGAGTTTTGTTATGTTACTTGGACAAAGCTCTTTAGACGTTCAGATTCTCTGTTTGTGCTATTTTCGGGCAACAGGAAAGGTTGCCAGGCTTCTAAAATTTCTTTAGCAAGATGGCTGAATCTAGCCATTTGAGAGGCTTATTCGCATGCAGGTGTGTCTCCACCAGCAGGAATTTCTGCACACTCAACAAGAGCATTAGCGGCCGCTTAGGCAGAGAGAGCTGGTGCCACCCCTGAACAAATTTGCAAGGCGGCAACATGGTCGAGTTTTCACACATTCGTGAAACATTACAGGCTGGACCTCGCATCTGCTAATGATCAGGCATTTGGCAGAAAGGTCCTGCAAGCTGTTGTCCCGCCCTAAGGGGGTAAGTCTCTGTTATCCTCTCAGGTGCTGTCCTGAAAGACGCCTTGGGAAAAACCAAGTTAGACTTACCGGTAACTTGTTTTCCAGAAGTCTTTCAGGACAGCAACATCCCGCCCTATTGTATTGTATATACTATGCTGTGACTAACGTATGTGTTTATGTGTTCCAGCTGGGGCCGGAGGTCTTCTCTACTTCAACTGAGGTATGGTAGGGAGGCGCCTCCCTTTAAAGTTTGGAGGAAGAAGGTGTTTCCTGTTTCCGGTGGGTGGAGTCGCTATCTCTCAGGAGCTGTCCTGAAAGACTTCTGGAAAACAAGTTACCGGTAAGTCTAACTTGGTTTTTCTCAACACAACCACACATACATACTGCTAGCACTGTGTGCTAGAAATATTTTATTAATTGACATGACAACTTTGTGTAAAAAAAACAATACAATTTCATTTTTTATTCCTGCTCTTTCCAAAAACGTGTGGTAAAAAAATGACATTTTAAAAAGACTCGCTATGCATTTCAGAAAATACCTTGAAGTGCTTGTTTTCCAAAATGGGGTGTTTTTGTGGTTGTTTCTATTGTCCCGGTGCTCCAGAGCCTCCAAAAATGCGATAGGTGCTCAGGAAACTAGATGTGTAATTTATGCCCCTAGAATGTCTGAAGGTGCTCTTAGGATTATGGCCCCTTCTATGCGGCTAGGCTGTGAAAAAGTCTCACACTTGGTATCCCCCATACTCGGGAGGCATAGCAGAATGTGTTTTGGGGTGTTATTGTAAATATTGCTTATGCTGTGTATGAGAAATTGTTAAAGTGACAACTTTGTAAAAAAACACAAATTGTATTTAATTTCTTAATTTTCCAAAAAATTGTGACAAAATTACAACTTCAAAAAAGTCACTATGCCTCTTATTTAAATTTTAAATATATTGGACTGCCTACTTTCCAAAAAAGGCTCTGTAGGTATCTGTACTTTCCTGCCCTTTTAGGGCATCAAGAAATGTGTATATACCATTGTTTGTAGACTCTGTACTGCAACATTCACACATACTAAACGATATACACTGATTTGGGGTCTTTTTTACCAAAGAAATGTAACAGAATACATTTTGGCCTAAATTTATGAAAAAGGTTATTTACAAGAAACTATAACAAACTTTTTGTTAATCAAAATATTTGGTATTTTTTTTGTTTATATAGCAAAAATCAAAAAAACCCAGTGGTGACTAAATACCACCAAATAAAAAGCTCTTAAAAAAAAAAAAAAAAAAAAAAAAAAAAGATAAATCTTTAATTTGGGTACAGTGTAGCATGACGACTACTACTGAATAATTGTAATTGAAAGTGTGACAGTGCTGGAAGGGGTAAAAGTCTTTGGTTTTGAAGTAGTTAAAGGGACAGTATACCTTAATTATCCCTTTATTTACACAATATTTAGTAGTCATAAAAACATAAACCCCTGTTTATTGTTGTATTGGACCACATTTGCATTGATTATAGCTGGTGACAACTTTTTACTGTGACTCGTTTTCTTACAGGACTTTTTTCTTTTACATTTTTAATACAGCCCTATATTGAAGTGCACCACTCCAATGACGGACTGGAGATTTAATGACGTTGGGAAGTCTTATTTGTGGTTCCTGGTCATGTTCTTTTTGCATTTAGCACTGAAACCAAACTGTATGCCATCTTCAGTGTAGAAGCTTACGTTCTGATATATTGCAGTTTACCTTTTGATTTTTCTGCCTTCTGTAAATTTCTTTGTTTTTCAAGTAACTGTTCTACGACAAAAAAATCAGAAATTCAGACTGGGCTGCATGCTTGATCCAGCTAATTTGTAAATAGTTAAACCAGGCATGATGATGATTTTAATGTGGGATCACCTATACTGCAGGGTTTCTTTTTTTCAATTTTTATTTCTGGCCCTGTGTTCCATGTTTTTGAGTGAGCATGCAGGTGTCTGTTATATATTTCCTTATTTTTTTATTTTTATTTTGAACTGTCGTGTAACTTTTTCTTTGACTTTACATGCATACTAATTTTTGTGACCAAATATATAACTAGAAACGCTGTTCTTCTGTATTTGAGTGACCTTAACTGAACAACAGCAGTTTGCACGATCGGCTCGTCCCAAGCCTAATGCTAACAAAATGCCAGCCAAAAGATAGCAGCCAAGGTAAGTTATACAAGAGACCCCATCAAGGCAAAACGAGTCCCATTAACTTTTCAGAGAGATTTAATTTTGAGAGCAACTTTGTTATAAAAGAACACTTATTTTCTTAGTTGTATCTATTTTATAGCAGGGTATCTGTCATACGTTTAATTTTATGTAACACATTGACTTCTTCAAAACCACCCCCCCCCCCCCATATGTTGTGTTTTTAAACAGACCCTTCATTTCAGCAAGCAGAAAAATGTTTTCTACCTGTAACAGGCCCCCTTGTGTAGACATCCAAAAGCTTTGAGACTCAGTGCTGTCATTCAACTAACACTCTTATTGTATTCCCCTACACTCCTCCCCCAACAGCTGCTTAAAGGGTTATCTAGGGAGTTGCAGAGGAGCTGGGTCAGCCAGAAAGTAATTGGACACTGCCAGAATGGGAGGGGGCTAAGTCCTGTAACAAGGGAAGTAGCTGTTTAACCCCCCTGGCGGTTTTCCCGAGTGTGGCTCGGGGTTAAAATTCAGTTCCATTAGCGGTAACCCCGAGCCACACTCGGGATCGCATTGCAGGATCCTGGTGCGGCGTTACTTACCTTGTCCCCGGGATCCTGCGCTGTCCCCCGCTGTGTCTGCGGGCTCCGTCCTCTGCCCGAAGCCTCTCCGTGCCAGGCTCCGTTCCCTGCGAGCGTCGCGACGCACGGGGGCGGAGCCTGGCGGCAAATTTAAAAAACTGTAAAAATCATAACACATACAGTACTATAATCTTACAGATTACAGTACTGTATGAAATTATTTCACATCCCTTTTGTCCCCAGTGCTTTGTCCTATGCCCTGCATGCAGTTCTATATTATAAATACTATTCTTTCTGGCTGGAAACTGGAGATTGTCCATAGCAACCAAAAAGTGTCCCTTTACGTCAAAAATGGTTTTAGACCAGCTAGAAAACTGCGATAGTAAATTAGAACACTTGCAGAATTGAGCGATAGTGAATCGTGGGGAAATTTATTTTATTATTATTTTATTTTTATTTTTTTAATTATTTATTTTTATTATATTATAATTTATGTTTTTGTGTTTCAAACTTTATCATACCCGGGATATCTACTAGACTCTTGTTTGGACAGATTTAAGTGTGTTATTGTTAAGAATTACAGGCCTACAATATAAAACGCCAAATTTCCATGCAAAATAATTGTACCGCTTTCAGCACCTAAAATCCGAAAGAATCATACCGCCAGGGAGGTTAAAAAATAGTAGTCAAATGAACTAACCAGTTTAAAGGCACAAAAAGATATAACAAGTAAGCATTTCAAAAACTTGATTTTCTGTGCTTTCTACCTGCATTTTGTTAAGTTGGTAACAGGATCGCTTTAAAATGTTTGTATGCAACACATTACAGAATAGTTGTATATTTTTCTTTTATATTTCTTTTTTAGGTTTTGTATAATTTCATTAACCTGTACAAGGCCTGTACAAAGGCACCCTGATTGGTTAGAAGGAAGGACCTCTGTCTCCTTTTAATATTACTTTTTCTAAAAAGCTGGGAGGAAGGACCGAGGAGAAAATGGTACAGGCTCAAACACCATTGATCCAGATGGGGAGCCACATATGCTATGTGTATGCAGGACCATCCCAGTACAAAACTTGTAGAGTGAGAGAGGTGTAGACTGTTCTAATTGCACCAGTTGGAATCTTTAAGGCTCCGTTCACACTAGCATGATTTGTCATGCAGCTTTGGACATGACAAGTCGCAGCCATTGTTTTCAATGCTACCCGTTTTAGGTTGGTGCGACTTAATGTCGCAGAGATTTTGAAAAGGTGCCTGCACTACTTTGGTGCGACTTTTGAGAGAACTTCGATCCATTGCGTATAAAGTCCGATCAAAGCTGCACTGCAAACCGCACTAATGTGAATAGAGCCCAACATCTTTTTGTCACAAGTTAATTGAATATGAATTATTTGAATTTCTTTTGGAAAATTGTCTGTTTTTAAAGTGGAACTAAAGTCCACAGAGTCCACAGATACTTAACTTGCCTTGTTGATGCTGACCTCTGTTACCAGCATCCTCTGTGTGTCAGGTCTTCAGCCATCCTGATTGGCTGGTGGGGAATGATGTAACTCCTGTATAACTCCCACGCATAGTGTACATTCTAAAGGATTGTGAACATGCAAGGTCAGTTTGTTTTATTGCAGAGGAGACCTAGCATGTTTCTAATGCAATAAAGAGTTTGCCTGCTTGCAGGTTTTTATTTTTGCCTTTAGTTCCTCAGAAACAGTGCTGACTTCACAGAGAAAAACAAGGACATGGTGATCTGTTAACCTTATTGTCAGTTTTTAACTGTTAACTGAAATATATAATTTCTTAGCTGACCAAGGTTTCTAGTCACTGCCATGAAAGTCCACTTGTATGTCAGCTTGTCATTCAGCTAGAGGCGGCAATTTCTGGGCTAGTTAAATTGAAACAGACATTGAACAATTGGCACATAGCAAACTGTTGGGGGTATGTGCCTGACGGTATCTGTTCTGGTCATAATCTTCAAGGAACTGCTGACATATCCTTCCCTTAGTCTAAACCGCATCGCTAGCGTCCTTACATCTATATATTAGCCAGTTGATGATAAGAAAATACCCTTTGCTTGATTAATGCCAGCTTATCCTTAATGTGGTTGTAAACCCTTACATAAACCCAGTGAAGTGACTGGCCTCAGGTGATACACGGAGAGGAAACAAATCATCCTACATACGTTATACCTGTTTATCTGTAGCTATTTCTTCTCTACAGCCGTTTAAAGTGCAGAATTATAAATCTGAACTGTTAGAAAAAGGGGGCAGAGAGCTGAAGTTACACTCTACAAAGCCCAGTGAGGAGAGCTCCAAAAGCTGATTGGAGGAAAGGGACACACCCCCTTCACACAGCACAACGAAACTCCCTTGTCAACATTTTTCTCTTGTCAAGAAAACTTGTCAGTAGTGACTCATGCTGAAAGCAGAGGGATGAAGCCGCAGACAGAAATTACATGTAGTGCTCTTAATTGAGCGAACTACACACTATAGAGGGATATGCTTTTTTTCATATTTCATATCTGAGGTTTACAATCACTTTACGCAAATGTAACTAGCTGTGACAAGAGCAAAGAAAAAAATACTAGTTAAAAATCTCCCTGGAAGAGAAACTGATGCAGGTCTTGGCAGTCTGTATTATATCTTCTGTCCAGCATAAAAACATAGCGGTGAAAACAGTCTTGCTGTTCTTCTCCTTAAAGATGACCATGAAACTGCTGTTTGGGCATTCAGAGTGTATCCTTTCCTGTTGTATCCTTTTTAATATATGTAATTCCCAGCTAGAATAAAGAAGTAAGCTTCCTTATGATTTTAATTACTTCTAATCTTTGATCACATTTCTGTTACATTTTAATGCTTCATAGTGATGTTTCTATACTTGAGTCTTATTCACGAAATGTTTCCCCTTATAATTTAAACACTAAACCCTATATAAAACTGCAGGCATTACTGAAAGGCCTCTTCTTGCACATTTATAGCATTATGTTCTGCTAGAAGTATAGTGCCGCACTGAGGAGGCTTTCCAAACAGGATCCTGGCAAGACATTGGACATTCCACACTTCAAATCATCAGCGGGTATTGTAAAATGCTTTGCGTCGCTGTTAACTGCAGTCCTCTTGAATTGTGCAGTTCAGCTGCCACCATTCCAGATTTTATCTGTAGCCCAGCTTAAAGTATTATTCTATTATATTCAGGTATAAAATGACTCTCAATATCCGGGCGGACAGGCTTGTGGTAGTGGCTGCTTCTTACTTGGGGCAACATCTAGTAAGGAATGAGCATTGCGAGAGCTGATAAAATTTCTATGATGTTATACTTCCACTTTACACAAAAAGACTAGGCATAAAGGTTTTTTTTAACCACTTCAGCCCCGGAAGATTTGGCTGCTGAATGACCAAGCCATTTTTTGCGATTCGGCACTGCGTCGCTTTAACTGACAAGTGCACGGTCGTGCGACATTGCACCCAAACAAAATTGATGTCCTTTTTTCCCCACAAATAGAGCTTACTTTTGGTGGTATCTCTGCGTTTTTTATTTTTTGCGCTATAAACAAAAAGAAGCGACAATTAAAAAAAAAAAAAAAAACACAATATTTTGTACACTATTTTTTGTTCTCTGTACTCTATTTTTGTACTATTTTGTATTCTTCTACATATTTTTGGTAATAAAAATCACAATAAGTGTATATTGATTGGTTTGCGCAAAAGTTATAACATCTACAAAATAGGGGACAAATTTATAGCATTTTTTTAATTATTATTTTTACTAGTAATGGCGGCGATCTGCGATTTTTATCGTGACTGCAACATAGCGGAAACATTGGACACTTTTGACACATTTTTGGGACCATTGACATTTATACAGCGATCAGTGCTATAAAAATGCACTGAATACTGTAAAAATGTCACTGGCAGGGAGGGGATTAAACACTAGGGGGCGATCAGTGGGTTAACTGTGTACCCTCTCTGTGTTCTAACTGAAGGGGGGATGGGACTGTCTAGGGGAGATGACAGATCGCTGTTCATACCTTGTATGAACAGACGATCTGTCTCTTCTCCCCTAAGAGAACCGGGATCTGTGTGTTTACACACACAGATCCCGGTTCTCAGTGTGTCACCAGCCCCTAGTGGCCATAAGGCGAAGCGACGTAGTTTCGCCCAGCCGTGCCATTCTGCCTCAGTAAAACTGCGGCGACTGATCAGCAAGTGTTTAAACTCTGCCCCCACCCACCTCAGCAAATTTCGGGGTACAATGCTTGTATAGCTTAGAGGGTAATTAAAAGAGAAAGCCTTATTCCATGGTCATGTAACCTCATTTTGTCATATTCTCATCGACCCTGGAATGTGGGGGGCCCTGGTGTCATCACATACAGTTCGGGACCAGAACTCTGCTGACCCTGTTTTGTATGTGACAATATTGGCAAAAAGGGTGGCAACACAACTGGAGAAGAGGATTGACTTTTGGGACTCTACTTTGGATTATCTTTATTGGAACTGGCAGGAAGAAGCCTGTGAAACCATAGAATTAAGGTCACCATTCCTTTTTATTAGGGCCCCCGGACTAAACAAGCACTTTTGGGCCAGCCTGGAGTTGGGCTTTAAAGGATACATATGATTTTTTTTCCTGTAATCTGTATCCCGTCCATATTCCCTCTTCTGATCAAATTTGGAAAGTTAATATCCAGTAAGGTGATGTTTTTAAAGCTTAGGAGTAAAGCAGTTTTATTGCTTCTTAAAATGGTACACCAGGTGCAGCTATACAGGGTTGGGATACCTCTGTGCCTATCTCTGCATATGAACCCCGGACATCCTTTTTCTAGGGCCGACTTAGTATATATAGCGTATTTATCGGCGTATAACACACACAGGTGTATAACACGCACATTCATTTTAAGAGGGAAGTTTCAGGAAAAAAACCCTACATTTTAAATAAGAAACTTTGAAGCAAAATAAGAGTCAGTGCCCATCTGCAGCCTGACCATTGCCATCAATGCAGCCTGATCAATGCCCATCTGCAGCCTCACCATTGCCATCAATGCAGCAGCCTCACCATTGCCATCAGTGCAGCCTGATCAAACAGAACAGTGGTCCAATGGCGGCCCAGGAGACGGGGCTTCCTATTACAGAGGCCGCCAAATAAACAGGAGATTCTCACTGAATGTAATCTGACAGCGCTCATCCTGCCCCGCTCCCTGTCCCCTCTGAGGCAGCTAAAATTGAAGTATTGGCGTATAACACGCACACGCTATTTGCATCCGATTTTGCTGGTGAAAAAGTGAGTGTTATACGCCAATAAATACAGTACTTGTTATTTCAGAATGCGCATGCAGAGAGTAGCCTTGAAAAACATAAGCACGATTCTGGTCTGAGCAGCAAATGCTGTTTTGTAAGTTGGTAACAACTTCTGTTTTCAAATGTGAGCAGTTGTGGGGTGCAGGGGTGGTGAAACAAAAAAAAAAGTGCGCTTATTCTATAAAGTGAAATCCTTTTGGCACTAAATGTTTGTTATAGTCTCAACTCCTAAACTACAGCACTTGCTATAAATCCAGTTAGCTGGTTTCAGACTAATTGAATAAATAGGAATGTTGTAATAAAAAATGAATGTAAGAAAGTCTCGGGTGAGATACGATTGTGGCGTTTCGACTAAGCACATGTATCATACATTCCCAGACACACTTTGTTTCACTACAGTAGCATTTGATCCATTTAGAATACATAGATTTTTGGATAGGCGGGGTACAGTAAATTTCCTTCAGCTTTACATTGCTTAAAGTGGTAATAGAGCCCACTTTGTTATTTTTACCTACAGGTAAGCCTATAATAAGGCTTACCTGCAGGTAAAATGAATATGTCCTAAACGTGCCCCGTTTAGATGTTCCCCCTGCATTCAGCCACTGACGTCACAGACGCATGCGATCTGAAGATCCAGCATACCATGCCGGACCTTTAGGGCGCCTTGCCGGGACCGAGGGCTCCCGTAGGCATGCACCGGAGTTGCATCAACGTGACTTTGGCCACTCAAAGCGCTGGAGCCCGCAAACAAGGAACAAAGGCCAGGGGGAGATTTCGGCCCTCTCAGCATTGACTGGGTGCTGCTGTAAGGGCTTCGTTCTAAGGTAAGTAATGTGCTGGTATGCAATGTACACTCACACATTATGCCACTGTCTTGCAGGTGTTTTTTTTTTTTTTTTTACATCATGCAGACCTGTTTGATGCTTTGCAGCAAATACAGTTAAACTGCACGTCAGAGGTGTAACTATAGGGGTCGCAAATGCGACCCAGCCCCATGCTTCAGGGGGCCCATGTGGTTCCTGTCATATTTGGTTCTACACCTGGATAGAAGGGGTGGCATATAGAGGAACCAATGCCCTCTATTATCCTCCTGCAGCCGCTGCAAGCCAGTTTCTCCTTCTGCTCTCCAGTCCGCCTGCATTCAGCAGCTGCAGGAGCAGAATAGAGGGCATAGGTTCCTCTATATGCCGCCCCTCCTTTCCAGGTTACTTGTTTCTGCTGCCCCCAGGCCCCCCACCCCTCATGCTTTCAGGATGAAGATATGTAATCTACCGGCTTCTTCCTTTTCTGAATGGACACAGTGAGCGATCGTTACCAATTGTTCCTGTCTCCATTCATAAGCGAAGCATAGTAAATTGTGTTTGTTATGCTTCGGTTTGTGATTGAATAGGAAGCTCTATGCAGAGCTCTTCCTGTCCATTCATTCTGTGCTGCTGAAGCTGCAGCGATGGAGATTGAGGGCTGTGTCCGCCAATCTTTTTTCTCTGTCTCAAAGGTGAAACATTAGATGTCTGTTTAAACCCCTGATATTTCACCAGAGCACCCCGAGGCATCTAAATGAAATTGAAAAAAATAAAATGGTGAAAAATAATAAAAATTAATTACTGACCCCATCCACTGCTCTACTGACTAAGACCATTCACGGTCCTACAGAGACCAGTGGCAGAACTACCAGGGTTGCAATGGTCACATGTGGTGCTCTGCCACTGTGTGGAGGGGGGCAGGGGCTTGATGGCGTTACTCCATTGGAGTAAAGGGCCCCGTGCTCGAAGGTAAGTGCCCGGCCTGGGGTCAGGGGGATCCATCATGGTTTCTTGCACTGGGGCCCTGAAGGTTCTAGTTACACTGCACGTGTTTTTTTTGGCAGATAATCAAGACAAAAGCATTGCCAAGAATTAAAAATGATTTTAACTTCTTTACTGCCTAGAATGTACAGGGACTGGGCATTAGAGCTATTGTAATAGGTGTTGGTGACTATTACATTTAATTATTGGTAAAGGTGGCTGTAAAACGGCAGTACATATCTTGGCAAAATGAAAGTCCTAACATTAGGCTAACCTGATTTGAATAGAACAAAATTAAGTTTAGATGTGGAGCTCTCTTCATATTCTCTTCATTCACAGAGCCACTCATGTCTAGCAGATGAACGTTTTATTTGGTACGTTGTATTTACAGGAGAATAGAAATGCTTTTGACCGGGTCTATGCCATACAAAGTAATATAGGAGAATGCTGCCGCCTTTAATCCTCTAGTAAGGCTCTGTTCACACTGCTGCGACTTGGGATCTGACTTGTGAGACCCCAAGTCGTGTGACATGTGAAATCCCATGTTATTTAATGTTATTTAATGAGAGCTGTCTTAGCACTACTGAAGTCACTCAGACTTTAGAAAAGATTCCTGTACTACTTCAAGGCGACTTCTATCCGACTTGTGCCCATAGACTTTAATGAAAGTCACCTCCAAGTCGGATCCTCATCTATAATGTTATGATGTGGATCCGATGTTACAGGAATATTACCCAGGCATTCCTTGAAAGTCGCATCAACTCATACTCAAGTCGCTAGGAAGTCGCCTGGCAAAGTCACTATCCGAAGCCAAAAGCCTGTCGATGGGCCCTTATTTAATCGTCCAGCTGCCACCTCCAGGATTCATCAGGAGGTGGTGCAAAAAAAATCCAAAATTACGAACTGAAGAGACTTTATTTGCTACGCTTCGTGAGGAGAAATTTTTAACATTAATTTACTATTCATTGCCGCTAAAAGATCAATCATTCTACATCGGTTGCATTATTCGTACAATAGAATAGCATTGATTTTACAGGCCAAAAATTACTGAGGCCTTCAGATTAAACTGTCATTTGTATTTCAGGTGATAACATGGAAGGCAGAGCCGCTTCAGTACTGGCAGACCCAGAACACAACTAATTGTGAGAAGCAACTTGTTGGTAGTTCACAATGTGCTTGTGGAATGTACATATTGTAATGATTTTTAAGTGAATAAATTTTTATTTTTCAAAATGGCTACAGTATTTTTTGTAATATAAAACAGCGTCCATTACTCAGCAAGCTAACACTCTGGAAAAATATTTCAGTCCAAAACAGGTTTTTGATTACACAATTTCTTGGTTTCTCTCTCCTAAAATAGTTCAAATATTTGGTCTACATTATTTCTGTACATACTATCTCTATGTATGTGTGTCTGCAGTCCCAGTAGTAGAAAATGCACACAAAACTATAAGGCCCCTTTCAAGCAAATGGTCAGATCAGGTAAGCCTGTACATTTTTCGGGTGGACCTAATCGGACCCTCCATTCATTCCTAAGGACCAGTGGGTATAAACTGACTTGTGTCCATTTACACCCACCTACCTTCAATGCGATCCAGTCCACTAAAGTAAAATGGAAGAACATCTATCCCCCTCCGTCTAGGCAGATTGGATCTGATGGCACTCTGCTGTCCGTTTTCACCCACCTGTCTGTGTCTGCTCTGCATAAATTGACCTGTCATCTGCCCACTCTAAATAAGCAAGGAATCTGATCTGAGTAATCAGAGTCCGCTCCATGTGAAAGGGCCCTAAGCCACCAACTATTCCAGGTTGCTGCTGGAAAAATTTATCTAAAAGCTAATAATGCCCATAAAGGGACACTATATTGGTTTGGTGTTGGTTTAGAGGAACTCCAGCTGTAAATAACCTGAAGTGTCAAGAGAAGAGCACCAGCTGCTGGGAATGTGAGGGGTAAGTGAAGTAAAATGGCTTTTCCTGAACTAACAGTACAGGACACATGCTTCTTTAAATCCTTACAACTGGGTTTTATGCAGCTACCTTCAGGCGATTTGAGATGGACAAAAAAGAGGCTGCAAGGACATATACTCACTCTATTAGGTACAACTTGCAAGCACTGGGTTGGACCCCCTTTTGCCTTCAGAACTGATTTAATTCTTTGTTGCACAGATTCAACAAGACTTAAAAACTAAAATTTGTTCCGTGCAGTGGTTTTTGTAGTTCCTAAAAGAGCTGCTGCCTCCACTGAGACAACTACCAGGGTAGAGTCTTATGCCGCGTACACACGGTCGGACTTTTCAGCTACAAAAGTTCGACAGACTTTCGGTGGACTTTCGACTGACTTTTTAACGACCGGACTTGCCTACACACGATCGCACCAAAGTCCGATGGATTCGTATGTGATGACGTACGACCGGACTAAAATAAGGAAGTTGATAGCCAGTAGCCAATAGCTGCCCTAGCGTTGGTTTTTGTCCTTCGGACTAGCATACAGACGAGCGGATTTTTCGACCGGACTCGAGTCCGTCGGAAAGATTTGAAGCATGTTCCAAATCTAAAGTCCGTCAGATTTTAGACCGAAAAAGTCCGCTGCAGGTCCGTTGAAGCCCACACACGGTCGAATTGTCCGCCGGATTTGGTCCGTCGGACTAGTCCGGTCGAAAAGTCCGACCGTGTGTACGTGGCATTAGATTGGAAATGGGAAAGAATGGGCATGTTATAAACAAAAATGTGTAGGTATATTGTGAAATCACATAAATGCTAAAAATAATAATATATTAATATATATATATATATATATTTTTTTAACCAGTTTAATCTCCAGTGATTAACCAATCCTTTTCCACAGATGCATGTTAACCCTTCATGGTCATGAAACAATTTAATCCAGATATCAAACATTGTCTGCAAAGTTAATGATCATAAAATTGAAAGAACATCTTGCATAAAAAATGAACATCAAAGAGGTACAGCCAAAGCTCGTTTACTCCTGTGAATCACAGGTGTGCAGTTCCACAGGCATAAATAAGAGAAAACCTGCTACTAGGAGTTCTATGACCTAATGTAATTGAAATCATAATAACTTCCATTTAAAACCTAAAATTGGTGGGAAGGAATGGTTCAGGCAGGTGAACCAAAGGCAGGGGGTGAAATCCATACAGATGGGACTACCTTTATCCCATGTCCTTTTTTACTAATGAAAAAATGTACTGTATCATACCATGCAATAAAAAAAAGGAAATGCTGTACTGGGGGAAGAGGGAATTGAAGTATTCTGAATAGACGCCACTACAAAAAAGTCTTTCATTACTTCTTGGCCTATATGGTTAAACAATCTAAAATTCCACTCTCCCACTTTTTGATCCAGGAGTTTAATGGGGTCACCCCTCTCCAGTTATTTGACCATTGGGATGCCCATCATTTTTAATATTTGGGGTTACAATCTTGGTAACTTAACTTTGGGCAGGGGACACTAAGAGGTTTAGCCCATTCTGGACCTAAAAAACAACTTTTTTCTATGATTTCAGAAGTTTCACCTGGAAAATGCCAGGCTGGTCATTGTCTTCCTTCTTCCAGGGGCATTTCTGGCCTCAATAGACATCCAGGATGCCTATCTGTACATTCTCATTTTCCACCTGATCAGTGCTATCAATAGAAACCCTTTAGGGCAGTGGTTCTCAACTCCTGTCCTCAGGACCCTCTACCATTCCATATTTTAAGTATTACCTTGGACAGATGCAGACTAGAATACTGCAGTCACTGAGCAGCAAATGATATCACCTGTAAAGTGTATTTCAGTTATCTTGCAAACCTGCCCTGTTTGTGGGTCCTGAGGACAGGAGTTGAGAATCACTGCTTTAGGGTGATATTCTCTTATCTAACCTTGCTCATGGCTCTCACCTCTCTGAGGAGTTGGCAACCTTATACCGCATGGAGCATTTTAGTGTTAGGTACAAAGTTGTGTTGAGGCCCATGGTTTCTTTCCTCCTGAAGGTGGTCTCTGCCTTCCACTTGGATTAGGATATTGTCCTTCCTTCCTTATCTCATGTTCCAAAACATCCTAAGGAAAATTTCTCTCCACCGTTTGGATGTGGTGCAATCTGAGTTTACCTAGAGTTTGCTGAAGTACACTGCAGGGCACAGGACCCTCCCCTCTGTTGCTATGATCCCCATTGCAACAAAACTAAGGCTAGCTGGGAGTGAGAGGGGTTATATAAGGGGAAATTTAAATCCTACCCTCTACTGGTCCTACAACATTTACAACAAATGTTTCCTTTGAGGCACACAGGAAGTCAGGTTATATTGTTGCCTGCAGGAAAATTGAACACAGGCAAACACAAAATATGCAGGCCAGAAAAACCTTTCCTTCGTGTTTTTTTTTTTTTTTTTTTTTTTTTCCAGACCGTGTAGCTGGTAAATGTTAGCCATGGAGAGCTTTCAAGGTCCAGAGCCATTGGCATTGCCTGAATGCTTGCCCTGACATTTAGGACTCGTTCTGCTGATAAGACTGGATCGGACTGAGCATCAGCAGATACCTCCATTATTTCCACTGGTGGATGCTCTTTGAATTCCCCACTACTGTTCGTTTCACAGCAGAATGAGTAAATGCAGAGGTACTGAGCGTTGAAATTAACTGCAGAGTGGTGAACTGTAGACTCTTTTTCCTGTCATTTAGTGCAGAAGAAACATTGTGCTGCTCCTGCATTTGAAAAAGCCACCTGGAACTCCTATCTCTGGTTTGTTCCCGTTGCCTACCTACAATGACTCTGTCCACCTTCTGCATCCTAATCAGCCTGAATTTGTTAGTACCTAAGACCTTGACTTGAGGGGACAGCCACACTGATATGGGTAACCCTAATCTACACTCAACAATTCAGGAGACATTTACTCTGTACCTTCAGAGGACACTGATGTCTGAAATCTATTGACTTTGGTTATAGGGTCTACGCCATCGGTTTCCCTCTTATCTCCATTGGGGGAGGATGGGTCACCAATGCTGTTGGGGGGCAGGCACCCTACTGCAGTCCCATAAGAACACCATACTTATTGGGGAAGATCTTTAGTTACATCAAAATTATTCTGGGTGTCCTCATGCCTAGCACATCATAGAAACCATTTTGATGAAAGACTGAACTATTTTTATTGGTAAACGGTCAATTTCTTGACCAGACTGTTTTTGCTTACGATAAAAAAAAAACCCTTTGTACATTTTTATCTGGAACTTAAAAAAAGAGGGTGTCAATGTGATTATCCCTCAAAACTAATAAAACCACATCACAATACATTGTTGTAAAACTAGCCATATAACAATATATCATGACATAACTTTTATATTGGGTAAATCAGGTCTACGCATTTCATGGCATAAAGCTACTTCTTCAGGACCCAGTTACATTTGTCAGCATTTTTCAAGCTGTTCTAAGAAGCCATATATCAGTTGTTGCTCAATATATCAATATTCTGGTATAACTTAAAAATGACCTTCTTTCTTCTTCTTTCTTCTTTCTTCTTCTTTCTTCTTTCTTCTTTCTTCTTTCTTCTTTCTTCTTTCTTCTTTCTTCTTTCTTCTTTCTTCTTTCTTCTTTCTTCTTTCTTCTTTCTTCTTTCTTCTTTCTTCTTTCTTCTTTCTTCTTTCTTCTTCTTTCTTCTTCTTCCTCCAAACCAGCAGTGCTCCCTAAGTGTTCAAGGGGCTATGCAAGCAGTCAGTCTAAAAGATGCCATGCAGTGCTTCAGTTGGTCTGTCTAGGGGACAGGAGCCACACTGGGGCAGAGATTCTGTTGGCACTGCAGGGGCACGCTCAGAGGTGGTAGACGCTAAGGCAGCTTGAACCAGGAATGGTTGTATTCGACAATGGCACCAACTTTCTCTCCGCCCTCCGACAGTTACCCTTAAAATCCATACCAGACCTGAAGGGCCTGGTATTGACTGGGGGGGGGGGGGGTCCCAAGCCGTTTCTTTATTAGATTTTTCAACTATATTGCCGGGAGCTGGCAATACATTACAGCGGCGAGCAAGTTTAAATTACATTTTTTCCTTTAGAAATGTCATTATTGCTGCGGCACTGTTCTACACATCGCACAGATGCGCCACTTTACAGGCAGACTAAGGGGACCCCCCGACCCCCCCCCCCCGGGCACGATTATTAACCGCTTCCGGACCAGCCACCGCAGTTATACTGCGGCAAGTTGGCTCACCTGCGGGAGCCGTCGTAGCTGTACGTCGGCTCTTAAAGACGCCTCCGGTGGCGCGCACGTCTGAAGCGTGTCCCTGGAGCTGATGCGAGTGCCTGGCGGGCGCAATGATCGCCGGGCACCCGCAATTGCTCGTTATGGAACGTGGAGCTGTAAACACACACATCCCGGTTCTCTCAGGGGAGAGGAGACAGATCGTGTGTTCATACTGGATATGAACACCGATTTCTCTCTTCCCCTAGTCAGTCCCATAACCCCTACAGTTAGAACACACCTAGGGAAGACAGTTAACCCCTTGATCGCCCCCTAGTGTTAACCCTTTCCCTGCCAGTGTCATTTATACATTAATCAGTGCATTTTATAGCACTGATCGCTGCATTAATTGTCACCGGTCCCAAAAATGTGTCAAAAGTGTCCGATTTGTCTGCTGCAATATCGCAGTCCTGATCAAAATCGCTGATCGCTGCCATTACTAGTTAAAAAAAAAATAATAATAAAAATGCCATAAATCTATCCCCTATTTTGTAGACGCTATAACTTTTGCGCAAACCAATCAATATACGCTTGTTGGAAATTTTTTTTTTACCAAAAATATGTAGAATACATATCGGCCTAAACTGATGAAAAAATTATTATTTTTCTTACATTTGGGATATTTATTATAGCAAAAAGTAAAAGATATTGTATTTTTTTTTCAAAATTGTCGCTTTTCTTTTGTTTATAGCGCAAAAAATAAAAACCGCAGAGGTGATCAAATACCACCAAAAGAAAGCTTTATTTGTGGGAAAAAAAGGACGTTAATTTTGTTTGGGTACAGCATCGCACGACCGCGCAATTGTCAGTTAAAATGACATGTAAACAAACTAAATTGCGCTAGCAAAAAAAAAAAACAAACTTTTCCTTAGTAAAAAAAATTAATTAGAAGTGCTTAAAGAACACAATATGTGTATAAACAATGAGTGCATATAATACTTATACAAAAGTGGAGAAAATATGTCAAAGGTCAGTGATCATAGGTAAAAAGCCACACATAATCCGTCCATAATAATATAAATCGTTTTAACCAGAAAGCAAAAAAGTCCACTTCATGTGTTTCATCACCACACACTAAGGATTGGTACGCCAAGATACTTCTGATCAGATGTGCATTGATAGCGGTGAAGGAAGTAATAGATGTGCGCTTACCCCAAAAGATGGACCTCCCCTGTGGCAAGGTCTTATCAGCTTGCAGATTTCGCCCTCTGCAGGGACCAGCTGTTAATCTCCTGGTCTTGGCAGCGTGTACCGCCGACTTCCGTATGGCTGGGATGGTCCCACTATTCCAATCTCAAAGGGGGGACTCAGAAATGGAAAAGTCCACATACAGGAAAAAACGGCATAAGGAGAAAAAAAACTCCAATGGTGTGATAACGTTTAGGATATTTATTGGTTAAAGCAAACCACAAGTGAACACTAAAAAATCCAGATATAAAATTCAATTAAAAAGCCGGCATAATCAAAGGCAGAACGCCCGTGCAAATGAACTCTTCAGAACACGTGATGGCTAGCACTGCGAGGCGCTGTGCCGTATCGGAAAAAATGGCCTGGTCATTGAGCAGCCAAATCTTCCGGGGCTGAAGTGGTTAAAGGAATATTTAATTTTTATTGTTTCACTTTAAGCATCATAAAAAATCACTGCTCCTGAAAAAATGATAGTTTTGAAAACCTTTTTTTGCATTGATACACTTTTTATGGCAATAACTTGCATATAAGCCTTTAAAATGAGGACTTTTGATTTTTCATGTTCCTGTCCCATAGACTTTAATAGGGTTTGCATGTTCGCTAGAACTTTTTGCTTGTTCGAGGTGTTTCCAATGGAATACACTGGAAGATATCCTTATTTAATATGTTCCTAAAGCACTCCAATTTTTCCTTAACCACTTCAGCCCCGGAAGGATTTACCCCCTTCCTGATCAGAGCACTTTTTACAATTTGGCACTGCATCGCTTTAACTGCTAATTGCGCAGTCATGCAATGCTGTACCCAAACGAAATTTGCGTCCTTTTCTTCCCACAAATAGAGCTTTCTTTTGATGGTATTTGATCACCTCTGGCGTTTTTATTTTTTGCGCTATAAACGGAAAAAGACCGAAAATTTTGAAAAAAAATTATATTTTCTACTTTTTGTTATAAAAAAAATCCAATAAACTCAATTTTAGTCATACATTTAGGCCAAAATTTATTCGGCCACATGTCTTTGGTAAAAAAAAAGTCAATAAGCATATATTTATTGGTTTGCGCAAAAGTTATAGTGTCTACAAACTACGGTACATTTTCTGGAATTTACACAGCTTTTAGTTTATGACTGCCTATGTCATTTCTTGAGGTGCTAAAATGGCAGGGCAGTACAAAACCCCCCCAAATGACCCCATTTTGGAAAGTAGACACCCCAAGGAAATTGCTGAGAGGCATGTTGAGCCCATTGAATATTCTTTCTTTTTTTTTTTTGTCCCAAGTGATTGAATAATGACAAAAAAAAAAAAATTACAAAAAGTTGTTACTAAATGATATATTGCTCACACAGGCCTGGGCATATGTGGAATTGCACCCCAAAATACATTTAGCTGCTTCTCCTGAGTATGGGGATACCACATGTGTGGGACTTTTTGGGAGCCTAGCCGCGTACGGGGCCCTGAAAACCAAGCACCACCTTCAGGATTTCTAAGGGCGTAAATTTTTGATTTCACTCCTCACTACCTATCACAGTTTTGAAGGCCATAAAATGCCAAGATGGCACAAAACCCCCCCAAATGACCCCATTTTGGAAAGTAGACACCCCAAGCTATTTGCTGAGAGGCATGTTGAGTCCATGGAATATTTTATATTTTGACACAAGTTGCGGGAAAGTGACAATTTTTTTTTTTTTTGCACAAAGTTGTCACTAAATGATATATTGCTCAAACATGCAATGGGCATATGTGGAATTACACCCCAAAATACATTCTGCTGCTTCTCCTGAGTACGGGGATACCACATGTGTGGGACTTTTTGGGAGCCTAGCCGCGTACAGGGCCCCGAAACCAAGCACCGCCTTCAGGATTTCTAAGGGCGTAAATTTTTGATTCACTCCTCACTACCTATCACAGTTTCGAAGGCCATAAAATGCCAAGATAGCACAACCCCCCCAAATGACCCCATTTTGGAAAGTAGACACCCCAAGCTATTTGCTGAGAGGCATGGTGAGTATTTTGCAGCTCTCATTTGTTTTTGAAAATGAAGAAAGACAAGAAAAAAAAAATTTTTTTTCCTTTTTACAATTTTCAAAACTTTGTGACAAAAAGCGAGGTCTGCAAAATACTCTCGGCAAATAGCTTGGAGTGTCTACTTTCCAAAATAGGGTCATTTGGGGGGGGGGGGGGGTTGTGCCACCTGGGCATTCCATGGCCTCCGAAACTGTGATAGGCAGTGAAGAGTGAAATCAAAAATTTACGCCCTTAGAAAGCCTGAAGGCGGTGCTTGGTTTTCGGGGTCCCGTACGCGGCTAGGCTCCCAAAAAGTCTCACACATGTGGTATTCCCGTACTCAGGAGAAGCAACAAAATGTATTTTGGGGTGTAATTTCACATATTCCCATGGCATGTTAGAGCAATATATCATTTAGTGACAACTTTGTGCAAAAAAAAAAAAAATTTTTCTTTTCCCGCAACTTGTGTCACAATATAAAATATTCCATGGACTCTACATGCCTCTCAGCAAATAGCTTGGGGTGTCTACTTTCCAAAATGGGGTCATTGGGGGGGGGGGGGGTTTGAACTGTCCTTTCATTTTATGCACAACATTTAGAAGCTTATGCCACACATCACCCACTCTTCTAACCACTTGAAGACAAAGCCCTTTCTGACACTTTTTGTTTACATGACAAAATAATTTTTTTTGCAAGAAAATTACTTTGAACCCCCAAACAGTATATATATTTTTTTAAAGCAAATGCCCTACAGATTAAAATGGTGGGTGTTTAATTTTTTTTTTTCACACAGTATTTGCGCAGCAATTTTTCAAACGCATTTTTTTGGCAAAAAACACACTTTCTTAAATTTTAATGCACTAAAACACACTATATTGCCCAAATGTTTGATGAAATAAAAAAGATGATCTTAGGCCGAGTACATGGATACCAAACATGACACGCTTTAAAATTGCGCACAAACGTGCAGTGGCAACAAACTAAATACATTTTTAAAAGCCTTTACAGGTTACCACTTTAGATTTACAGAGGAGGTCTACTGCTAAAATTACTGCCCTCGATCTGACCTTCGAGGTGATGCCTCACATGCATGGTGCAATTGCTGTTTACATTTGACGCCAGACCGACGCTTGCGTTCGCCTTTGCGTGAGAGCAGGGGGGGGGCAGGGGTGCTTTTTTTTTTTTTTTCTTTATTATTTTTTTGCTTTTTTATCTTATTTTTAAACTGTTCCTATCATTTTTATTTTTTTTTTTTAATCATTTTTATTGTTATCTCAGGGAATGTAAATATCCCCTATGATAGCAATAGGTAGTGACAGGTACTCTTTTTTGAAAAAACTGGGGTCTATTAGACCCTAGATCTCTCCTCTGCCCTCAAAGCATCTGACCACACCAAGATCGGTGTGATAAAATGCTTTCCCAATTTCCCAATGGCGCTATTTACATCCGGCGAAATCTATGTCATGAAATGCTCCTAGCTTCTGGTTTCTTAGGCCATAGAGATGTTTGGAGCCACTCTGGTCTCTGATCACCTCTATGGTCAGCTGGCTGAATCACCGGCTGCATTCTCAGGTTCCCTGTTGGAACAGGAGAGCCAGAGAAAAACATGGAAGACGGTGGGGGGGATTCCCTCCCACTGCTTGCAAAAGCAGTCTAGAGGCTAATTAGCCGCTAGGATTGCTTTTACATGAAAGCCGACCGCTGGCTGAAAAGAATGATACCAAGATGATACCTAAACCTGCAGGCATCATTCTGGTATAACCACTCAAAGTCCAGCAACATACCAGTACGTTGCTGGTCCTTGTTGGGCATATATTGTAAACTTTTTTTCATGCAGCCTATGGGCTGCATGAAAAAAAGAGATTGATCGGTGGGTATGCCCACCATTAGAATACCTCCCTTCATCCACCCACTTCTAATGATGGGCATACATGCACCGTATATATATGCCGAAGTATGGGGGCATCCTCTCGCAAAAGTTAGGAGCAAATCGCTCCTCCACCCACTGCTGCCCCCACGCTTCGGCATATATGCTGAAGTATGGAACTGGTGGTGAAATCACCTCCGACAGCGCTGGAGTCACGGCTTTATATATTGTGGGAGCAAACGCTGTTGCTGTCAAGATAAATAAATCCGCGCTGCAACTGAATGGCGTACCTGCTAAGCAAATGATGGTTAACAATAAAACAAAGTAACATTACAGTATAACACTAAGACTTACCATACCTGCAAAGCAAATACAAAAAAAAATAGTAAAAAATAAAACATTTAACGCAACCTGTGCCTAAAATATATATATATGCCGAAGCATGGGGGCATCCTCCCACAAAAGGCAGGAGCAAATCACTCCTCCACCCACTGCTGCCCCCACGCTTCGGCATATATGCTGAAGTATGTAACTGTGGTGGTGAAATCACCTCCGACAGCGCTGGAGTCACGGCTTTATGTATCGTGGGAGCAAACGCTGTTGCTGTCAAGATAAATAAATCCGCTCTGCAGCTGAATGGCGTACCTGAAAACAAAAAAATGGTTACCAACAAAACACAGTAAACAGTAAAGTATAAAAAAAATTGCATATCTGAAAAGCAAACATGGTAAAACATAATAACAATAAAACATTGCAGAATAGAATACACTAAAAAAGAGCAGAACAATAGAGAGAGAGCGAGAACAATAAAACGACAACTATTTTTGTTTTTTTTATTTTATATTTTTTTTGTGTTTTTATTTATTTATTTATTTATTTATTTATTTATTATTTTTTTTTTAATAACTTTAACTTTTGTAACTGGTACCAGGTTTGGGTCTCTCAAAATGCGATGGCATCTTGGGAGACCCTGTGAAAGTGTGTCCTAGTCTGTGCAATGCTGTACCCTACGCTAAAACTCAACTAGTGTATGGTAGCGTTCAAAACATTCACCACTGCATAGACCAGGATTGTCAGGACAGGAGGGACAATAATACCGGGTGTCACGCCTAAATCCGCGCTTGCTACAGACACGACATCTTCTTTGGGGGGCTCGTTGGGTAGGGGTACTTGAGAGGACATAAGGAAAATACCTCTCATGCAGCCGGCTTACTGCATTTGGTTGGGGAAGGTGAGGTGGAGCACCGTCTGGAAACAGAAGGGCTCTGACGATCTCTTCCTGGAATTTAAGGAAGGATCCAGTCCGTCCTGAAGCACTGTATAGCACATGAGCGTTCAGCAAAGCCAATTGAAATAAATAAACAGACACTTTTTTGTACCAGCGTCTGGCCTTACGGGCAACTAGGTACGGCGCCAACAACTGGTCGTTGAGGTCCACCCCTCCCATATTTTGGTTATATTCGTGGACACAGAGGGGTTTCTCCACAACACCAGTCGCCGTAGTAATTTGGACCGTCGTGTCTGCATGAAGGGAGGTAAGAACGAAAACATTCTTATTATCCCTCCACTTCATAGCGAGCAAGTTATTACACTGCAAGCAGGCTCTCTCCACCAGCCTAAGACGGGAATCTACAAGCCGCTGGGGAAAGCCTGGCGATTAGGTCGCACGGTGCCACATGCTCCAATCTGTTGATCATAAAGGTGACTAAAAAGTGGCACGCTCGTGTAATAATTGTCCACGTACAAGTGGTACCCCTTTCCGAATAAGTGTGACACCAAGTCCCACACTATCTTGCCAGCGCTTCCTATGTAGTCAAGGCAGTTTGTCGGCTCTACGTGATTATCTTTGCCCTCGTAAACCATAAATCTACATATATAGCCTGTGGCCCTGTCACAGAGCTTATACATCTTGACCCCATATCTGGCACGCTTGCTGGGAAGGTACTGTTTGAATGACAAGCGGCCAGAAAATTTAATCAGGGACTCATCAATGCAGACAACTTGGTGGGGAGTAAACAAGTCTGCAAAACGCTGGTTGAAGTGGTTTACGAGGGGCCGAATTTTGTAGAGCCGATCGTATCCAGGGTCTCCACGAGGACGACAGAGTTCATTGTCATTGACGTGCATGAACCGCAAAATCTGCTCGTATCGTGCCCTGGCCATGGAAGCAGAGAACACGGGCATATGGTAAATTGGGTCAGTGGACCAATATGACCGCAACTCACTCTTTTTATTTATGCCCATGTTGAGGGAAAGGCACAGAAAGATCTTAAATTCGGAGACCGTAATTGGTCTCCAATCTCTGGCAAGGGAGGACTGGGGATTAGCGGCGATGTGTTGACCAGCGTATAAATTGCTTCGGTCCACAATAGATCTATAGAGATCTTCGGTGAAAAACAGCGAATAAAAATCCAGTGGCGTAAAATCAACTGTTTCCACCTGAATTCCGGGTTGGCCAGTGAATGGGGGAAGTACGGGTGCTGCAGAAGTGGTGGGTTTCCAATTCGGATTGCTGCAGTTATGTGTGCTTAGTGTTTTGTAAGTGTCAGTGATCGATCGATACTGCACTTGGGTGGGCTGGGCTGGGCTGGGCTGGGCTGGGCCGGGCTGGGCCGAGGGGCAAAACGCAGGTGCTAGCAGGTATCTGGGCTGATCCTGCTAACACTGTGTTTATGGGAACCCTAAACTGCTGGGGATGCTAGTATAGATCTGATCGGATCAGATATTCATCCGTTCAGATACTATAGCACTAAGGGAGTGTATGCTGTGTGCGTGGGTGTTAGCGGTACTGGCGCTAACCTGACGCTGCCTGGGGCGAAGCAGACCTTATCTGACCCTAAAAGCATAACTTATATCACCGCCGGATAATTAGGGGGTTAAACCTTTATAAGGTAATAAACGGCGGGTGCCCTAAAACTATAATAAACTATAAAAAACAAACTAACTAACCAGCGTCACCCGTAACACTTATACGGTGATCGCTGGTGAAAGGGTTAACTAGGGGGCAATCAGGGGGTTAAAACCATTAGTAGGTAGTATATGGGGATCCCTGTCGCTATAGAAAGCTGACGGCGAATCTTTATACTTACCTCCCTAACTAGCGTCACCAGTGACACTAATACAGCGATCAGAAAAACGATCGCTTAGTGACACTGGCGACGGGGGGTGATCAAGGGGTTAACCTTTATTAGGGGGGTTAGGGGGGTACCCTAGACCTAAAGGGGGGTACCCCAGACCTAAAGGGGGCTAACCCTAACTGCCCTAACACTTATAACTGACACAAACTGACACCAATGTAAAAAAAAAAAAACTGCTATTGGTGTCAGTGTGACAGGGGGTACAGGGGGGTGAAAAGTGTGCCTGGCATGTTCTACTGAAAGTATAGTGTTGGTGCACTTACTTGATGTCTTCTCTCCTCGGCGCCGGAACAAAAAAGACCGGCTCGAGGAGAGACTACATCACTTCCTCTGCCTCTGTTTACATTACAGAGGCAGAGGAAGATCCTCATTGGCTGGGAGCGATCGCGAGGGGGGGCCACGAATGGATGGCCTCCCCCCCACGTCTGATCGCTGCCAGATACAAGCCGACCGCCTCGGGCACCGGGGGGGGGTTCGATCGGACCCCCGCCCGAGGAAGGCAGATCACGTACAGGTACGTGATTCTGCCTGCCCGTGCCTTTCTGCCGACGTATATCGTTGTGAGGTGGTCGGCAAGTGGTTAAGCCACGTACACACGATCGGATTTTCCGATGGGAAATGTGTGATGACAGGCTGTTGGCGGAAAATCCGACCGTGTGAATGCTCCATCAGACAGTTGTTGGATAGCAGGTTTTAGAATTTTCTGCGGACAAATGTGTGTTGCCAGATTTTCCGAGCGTGTGTACACAAGGCCGTCGGACAAAAGTCCAAAGTACACACACGCATGCTCGGAAGCAAGGACGAGCCAGAAGCAGTCGGTCTTGTAAACTAGCCGTCGTAATGGAGAATTAACATTCGTGGCAAATTATGAAATCCCGAAATGCAGCATATATTCTCTCTCTTCTTTAATGGGATAATAATGAAGCTGCTTTGCTGGTGATACTGATGGAGTTATTGCAAAGAAATTTTCCTTGTCAAAAGAAGTTTATTGAGTATATACAATGTTATAAAGATACATAAAGTAAGTTTACAAGGATCTATAAAGTAAGCTTATTGTTTTACAGTAGGGTTTCTATAGGTAAATATAATGAAATTTCAAATATTAAACATTGGGTTTACGTAAACCTAAATTAAAGATATATATCATTTCCTAAGTTACTTTTGTAGGTATTTAAATGATTTATACCTGCTATACATATTGTTTACAAGTAGAGTGTATATAGGTCAAATAAATTCTGATAATGAGCTTTAATCGTAAGGTGGAGAAAAGGAAAGAAAAAGAAGAAAAAGGGTTGAAAGGTAGAGGTATGGTCCACAAGGTTGTCCCGCCCGTCAGTTTATTATTCTTTTTAGTTCTCTTTGAAGCCTTAGAATGGGTGTCTCTCTAAGTCATTTAATCTGTTACCATGGCAACAGGACAGAGTCATTGAAGTTTGACAGGAACTGTTGTTTTATCCAAGGATGCCAAAGTTTTTCAAATTTTGGAATTTGATTTTGATCGATGGCTACCATCTTAGCATGGGACATTGTATTATTCATTCTGTGAATTGTTTCTGCTAGTACCAATGTAGGAGATTTCCATGCCTTGGCCACTGTTTGTTTTGCAGCCGTTATTAGTTGGATCATAAGTTTGAATTGAGAGAGTGTTAACCATTCCGGTTTTAGATTAAGTAAAGTTAAATATGGATCTGGTTGTATTATTTTTTTAAATATTTTAGATGCAATCACGAAGACTTCCTTCCAGAAGGTTTGGATTACTGGGCACGTCCACCATATGTGTAAATATGTGCCTATTTCTGGGCATCCTCGAAAACAAAGAGCTGAGGTATTAGGTGAATATTTTGCCACTCTAGCGGGTACAAGGTACCAGCGAGTTAGGACTTTATAATTTGTCTCCAGTGCTAAGATGTTGGGTGAAGATAACTTAGATGTGAGCCATATGTTAGACCAGTCCATGTCTTCTAAAGTTCGTCCCAGGTCCTCCTCCCACCTCTGAACGTAAGAGGGTCTATTAAGATTTGGTACTCCATATAATTGATTATAAAGTGATGAAATTGTACCTTTAGCAAATGGATCTTTTGTACAGATTGATTCAAAAATGGATAATTGGGATAATGGTGTATCCCCCTTTAGGAATGGTGTATAGAAATTTTTGATTTGGAGATATCTAAATATCTCAGAGTTTGGTAGATCATATTTTTCTCTAAGCGATGGGAATGAAAGGAATGATTTAGATGCTATGAAGTCATTTAGTGTCTGAATGCCTGATGTTGTCCAAGCTTTAAAAGAATTTGGGTAGATCCATGCCGGATAAAAGGCCGGATTTCTGATAAAAGAAAGGAGAGGATTGTGTGGAGATTGTAACTGATATTTGGTTTTTAGTTTATCCCAGAGAGATAAGAAGTGTTTAGTTATGGGATTATGAATTTTAAAGCGGTCTTTAGGATCAAGCCATAATAAATTTGATATTAATAGAGGGTCATTTTCTGAAGCCTCTATAAATACCCATAATGGGATTTCCTGTTTTGCATGGTATTTGGACAGACTGGCCAAATGTGCTGCTCTGTAGTAGTTAGTAAAATTAGGGTATCCCAGGCCTCCTTTATTTTTGGGAAGATGTAGTGTGTGTATAGGTATACGTGGTTTAGAAGAGCCCCATATAAACGAAGTTGCTCTTTTTTGTACTATTCTCAAAAAATAGGAAGGAATTGGAATAGGGAGGACTCTGAATAGATAAAGCAATTTGGGTAGAATAGTCATTTTGATTGCATTAATCTTCCCTATCCAGGATAAAGGAAGTTGCGACCATTGTTTTATTAGATTTGTGATCTGTCTTAATACAGGAGGATAATTGGTTGAGAATAAGTCAGAATGAGATGCTGTTAAATGAATTCCAAGATATGGGATTGATTTTTCTGCCCATGTGAATGGGAGTGCAGCCCTAGCCGGGATCAATTCCATGTTTGTGAGTGAAATATTAAGCATTAGGCATTTCTTAGGATTAATCATAAGGCCGGATAGGGCTGCAAATCCATCAAGAGCTGGTATTAAGTTAGGACCAGAGACCTGTGGTGATGATAGAAAAAGTAATATATCGTCTGCAAATATACATAATTTGTGTGTAATACCTCCTACTTCAATGCCAGTTATAGTTTGGTTTATTCTGATGTATTGGGCCATGGGTTCGAGTATAAGGGCAAATAATAAGGGAGATAATGGGCAACCCTGTCGGGTACCTCTTTCGATATTAAAGGCTTCAGATTTGTATCCAGCATATTTTATATAGGCTTTGGGTTTATTATATAATGCTTTAATCCATGTTAAAAAGTGGGGTCCAAAACCCCATTTTTGTAATGAATATTGCATATATTGCCAGGATACTGTGTCAAATGCCCTCTTAATATCGAGAGATAGAAAACATAAAGGGATTTTCCGTTTTTTAGCAATATGTGCCAATAACACTGCCCTGCGTATATTATCGCCTGCCTGTCTATTTGGCATGAAGCCTACTTGATCTCTATGTATTAATTTTCCTATAATGCTATTAAGGCGTTTTGCTATTATTTTTGCTAATAATTTAATATCGAGGTTTAACAGAGAGATAGGCCGATAATTCACACAGGAAGTATCATCAGAAAGGGGTTTTGGGATCATACAAACAATTGCCATTAGTGTTTCTTGCCGAAAAGAATGTCCATCTAGAAGTTTGTTAAACGTTTCAGTGAGAATGGGAGAGAGTATTTCTGAGAATGTTTTATAGTATAAAGCCGAGTAGCCGTCTGGGCCTGGTCTTTTGTTAAGTTTTAGGTCTTTTATGGCGTTAGCAACTTCATCTATAGTTATAGGCTCATCCAAACTGCTTTTTTGATTCTGAGATAACTCAGGTAAGGTTATTTTTGAGAAGAAGGATTCAGCCTCTGTAGGATTAAATTCATTGTTTGTCTTATATAAAGTTGCGAGATGTGAGTGAAATTTATGGACTATTTTAACTGGATTACAAGTGTAAACATTTTTTGATAATTTCAAACGTATTGGTTTGAAAGATTTGTTAGTTGAATTTAATGCCCGAGCCAAATATGTACCTGGTTTGTTTGTATTCATGTAGAAATTGTGTTTGGAGCGTTTGAGGGATTTATCAACTGACTCGGTGAGAAATAGATCATATTCCAATCTAGATTTTTCCAGATGAGATTTTGTACTCTGAGATGGATTATCTTGAAATGATATGTAGGCTGCATTAAAATTGAGTTCTAGTTTTTTGCTAGATTTTTGCATTCCCGTTTAAATAGTGCCATTTGTCTTTGTATTGTACCACGCAAGACAGGCTTATGAGCTTCCCACAGTGTTATTGGGGAGATGTCTGTTGTATTATTAATTGATATGTATTCCTTTAAAGCTTGTTCAATGGCCATCTGATGTAGTGGGTGTTTGAGCATTATGTCCGGTAAGTACCACGTTGGGTCATGCGCTTTTGGTATGGCTGAGGCTATAGTAGTGTATACTGCATTATGGTCAGACCACGGAATCGGAATTATATCTGATGCAATAATTTCTGGTATCATTCCTATTGTTAGAAAAATATGATCTATTCTGGTGAAGGTTTGATGAGGGTGCGAGAAATAAGTGAATTTCTTTTTCATTGGGTTACTTTCTCTCCACGAATCTACCAGATTGTATTTGGAAAGAAGTTGAGAAAAAGGTAATCTAGAGGTTATTTTGGATGGTGTAAAAGGTGATTTATCTAGAAATGGGAGGAGGACCTGGTTCGAATCCCCACACATTATCACTGTTCCTATTTTGTGTGTATTAATCACTTGTAATATATGTGAGAGGAATGGTGTAGGTTGTTTGTTAGGAGCGTAGTAGGAAATCACCGTGATTGCTGTATCCATTATATAACCCATGAGTATCAGGTATCTACCTTCTGGGTCTTTAATTTCTGATGATAAGGTGAATGGTGTGGATCGGTGAAATGCAATTAGAGTTCCCCTTTGCTTGGTACAGGCAGAAGCCGTGTAAATTTGTTAATAAAAAGGAGAAATATATTTTGGAGTAGAATCTTTGGTGAAGTGTGTTTCTTGGAGGCATACTATGTGAGCCTTCTTGTTATGGAAAGTACGGAAGGCTTTGGTCCTTTTTTGAGGGACATTTATTCCCTGAACATTCAGGGAAAGTATATTCAGTGGTGCCATGGCAATAGATCAAATAGTTTTGACTTACTTTTTGTTATGCAGAGCTGACTGCGCAGATCAACCTGTGTGGACTGAAGAGATGAATAGATAGAAAAGAAACCAGTGAATTCTGGAGTAAAGAGTAAACAAAAAACATATGAGATTAGATGATACATTGTATAAATTATTTTTTGCAAGTAATCACAATTTACCCGTGAAAGAGAATAAATATCTCTCTCAGGGGAATAAGTGCCTTCGTCACACTCCCACATAATATGGTTGGGAGAATGAGGAGGGCTAATGGGGGTATACGGATCTTCCGCTTACAGGAGAGAAGTGCTATGTCAAAAGACATCAAAATGATGTTTCATTAATTGGAGTGCAGAATATAGTTTTTGTTGAAATTATTTATTCCAGGGTGGTTGTATATGGTTAGTCTTGCCCTAGGCTAAATAATTCAGTTAGAAAGGTACTGTTAATAACTTTGGTATTGATGAAGATAGTTTGAATTATTTTGGGATTTTAACCCTTTTAGAGTAAACAATTACATATTTTATTCATATGCAACTGTTTAGATATGTTAACTCATAAAATTGAGGTTGTATTGCTTCAGATTAGAATAAACAAAAACATAATTCTAGGAACTAGTTAGGTAATAATATATTTGTTTTAAGAAAAGAAAGAAAAAGCTTCCATTACTTCTGGATTATTGAACATATTTGTCCTAAAAAGTAATAAATCTATTGTTATTACCTGATAATATATAACTGAACAAGAATTTCCTTATTTCACTTATATATTCTAAGGCTATATGAATCAGAAGTAATACGAAATATAACTGGAATGTAACATGATCCCACACAGTGTGTGACTATCAGAATGCAGTTACATTCAGTTATAAATACAGGTTTTTTATAGAGAACCATCTCTTAGTATAATAAATGAAGAGATATCAGGAATTAGGATGTCAGTCCATTGAATCTTCTTGGTCCATGGATGATGTGACATAACGGCCTCTTTTGTGAGAATGATGATTCCCATTTTGTTCTGAAATTTTCTGGGTGCTGCCTGAAGGTGAAGATGATGTCATTCTTCTGCGTGTGGGAGTGTTGCTGCTTGTGGGTTCTGTCAGATTTAATTTTAAAAGGGTTTGTTGTAGTTCATCTGCTGATCTGCTTCTGTAAATTGTACCTTGGTAGTTAAATCTGACTGAAAAGGGGAAGCCCCATTGATACATAATGTTGTGGCGTTGCAGTTCCATTAGTTGGGGTTTCATGGCTCGTCTTTTAGTAATAGTTGGGATAGGTCAGCAAAAATTTGATAATTGTGTCCTTGAAAATTAAGTTCCTTTTTTTCTCTTGCAGCAATTAGTATTTGTTCTTTCGTTCTGTAATAATGAAATTTTGTGATTATATCACGTGGGGGTCCATCTTTCTTTTTGGCTGTGAGGGCTCTGTGTACTCTGTCCAGTTCTAAACGTTCAATAGGGATATCTGGCTTTAGTTCTTGTAATAGAGCAGTAATAGTAGATTGCAGGTCTGTCACAGTTTCAGGTATTCCCCTTATGCGCAAGTTTGAACGTCTGGCTCTATTTTCGTAATCTTCGAGCTTAGTTTGAAGTATTAAATTCTCTTTTTTTAATTGTTCCAATTCTGTTATATTTTCTTGGGTTGTAATTTCAATTTCATCCATTTTTATTTCTAGGGCTGCGGTGCGGTTTCCCAGCTCTCTTATTTCTTTGGTTAGGCTTTTTGTTATTTGGTCTGAGGTTTGTTTTAAAGCCTTATGAAGCATCTTTTCAAATTGTAATAAAATTACTGGGGATACTGAGGAGGCTTGTGGAGAAGTTTGTGAGAGGATTTGTTCTGTATCTGACTCAAATGGAGAGTCTTGCTGTGACATTTTCTGTCTGTGAGAGCGCCCTGATGCTGTATCTTGTGAGGTGACTGGAGCTGCTTCAGCTGCAGTGAGTGCCTGTGAGCTCTTTGTGAGGTGATTTTTATTTCTGCCACGGTTTCCTCCCAGTACCATATTTCCTGCCCAAACTTTCACAGTTTGTTCCCAGGGGCAAAAAGGTTCAAATGGATACCTTTTGAGCCTGCAGGCTCCGCTTTGTCCTTCTCTTCTCTCCTCAGCGGTGTGGAGCTCTAACAATGCATGTCTGCTCCGCTAGGCTCCGCCTCCTGCCCCCGCAAAGAAATTTTCAAAGGCTTTTTATTTCTAGTGATATCAAGAATAATATTATTATGCTTTTTTTTGTTTTTACCACAGCACCATAATCCCGTAGTTTTTAAGATCACAAATACAACTATGTTGGTGTCCCTTGTCAATTTTACATTGTATTTTTTTTAAATGCAACTGCCTACTCCCAAATTGTCATTTAAAGTAAAACACACAGCCAAGTATTAATCAACACAATTTTTTTATTGTGCATTAAAAAAAGAAAACAAAATTAGACATGCTATCTGCCGATAGATAGATAGATAGATAGATAGATAGATAGAAAAAGTGTATTCTATGCATCCAAAAATATAGAAAATATACCTAATCAAATCATTATTCAAAAAATAATGTCAAAGCAATAACTCCAAGGCCAATAATAAATAACATGTTATCTCCTCCGATTCCGCAACATGTCTGGTTGACGAACGGCCGTTCAGAAACGAACTGAAAAGCGCAAATCAACACTCACCAAACTTCTACTAACACGAAATTAGCAGAAGCCCAAAGGGTGGCTCTAAAGAGCTGAAAAACCATGTAGTACATCACTACGTTCGTGATTGTTGGCCAACAATTGTGTGCCGTGTGTATGTAAGACAAGTTTGGGCTAGCGCCCTTCGGACAAAAGTCCACGGTTTTGTTGGCCAACAATCCGATCGTGTGTACGAGGCTTTAGTATTCAATGTTTCTAGGATTTGGTCCCATTTAATATCTTGTAGTATTAAGCACAGTTTAGAAAAATTGGCTCTTTTGAAGTTTAGTGTTTTCGTACTACCCTTGTGCTTTCTTTTCCTATGATTTATACTGAATGTAATTATCCCGTGATCGCATTGCCCAAGTCGTCCCATATCTCCACATCTGCATTATCTGTAATTAATAGATCTAGCAAGTTTGAGATGATTTGAGCTTTGTGACATGGTACATTATTCTGCTGGAAGGAGCCATCAGAAGAGGGATACACTGTAGTCATAAAGGGATGGACGTGGTCAGCAACAATATTCAGGTAGGGTTTAAACGATGCTCAATTGGTGCTAAGGGGCTCAAAGTTTGTCAAGAAAATATCCCCCACACCATTACACCACCACCATCAGCCTGAACCGTTGATACAAGGCAGAATGGATCCATGCTTTCATGTTGTTTACGCCAAATTTTGACCCTACCCATGTGAATGTCGCAGATGAATTCGAGACTCATCAGACCAGGCAATGTTTTTCCAATCTTCTATTGTCCAATTTTGGTGAGCCTGTGCAAATTGTAGCCTCAGTTTCCTGTTCTTAGCTGACAAGAGTGGCACCCGGTGTGGTCTTCTGCTGCTGTAGCCCATCTTCTACAAGGTTTGTTGTGTTGTGCGTTCAGGGATGGTATTCTTCATACCTTGCTTGTAACGAGTGGGTATTTGAGTTACTATTGCCTTTCTATCATCTAGCACCAGTCTGCCCATTCTCCTCTGACATCAACAAGGCATTTTTGTTGATGCTCACTGGATATTTTCTTCTTTTTGGACCATTCTCTGTGAACCCTAGAGATGTGTAAAAATCCCAGTAGGTCAGTTTTTTTAAATACTCAAACCAGCCTGTCTGCCACCAACAACCATGCCACGTTCAAAGTCACTTAAATCCCCTTTCTTCTCCATTCTGATACTCGGTTTGAACTTCAGCAAGTTGTCCTCACCACATATAGATGCCTAAATGCATTAAGTTGCTGCCATGTGATTGGCTGATTAGCAGTTTGTGTTACCAAGCAATTGAACAGGTGTACCTAATAAAGTGGCCGGCAAGTGTATATATTGTTCTTATTCTTATAAATAAAATAAAAATAAAACAAGAAACCTTGACATTATATGTATACATATATGGTTTAATAAATCATGCCTTCCCTATCGTGATTTTAATGGGTTTTATGAAAGTTATTAAACAAAAAGTATAAAACATAGGTGTATGTACTTTTGCCTTTTTGGCAGAGACTCCCAATTATGTTCTACCTACTTGCAAACATCCCACCATGCCCCCTCCTTTGTTTAAGAGTTATTATAGCTAGGCAATGTACAATCATAGAGCTCTGGGTGAAACTCAGCTGCATGTATGATCTTACCCACAGATAGTATATAGCTTGTAATGCTGGAAAATATCTACCACTTCATAGAAAGCACTGTCCTGGGGCATAGACAATCTAATCAGCACCTCCAAGGGGTGTTTCTAGGATTGGTCAGCAAGTGGAGAGGAATATGGCAACACATAAGACAGTGCTGAATGGAGGAGTTGGCCAAATTGCACTAACAGCGGGAGGGGCCTAATGGGGCACGGGTAAATAAAACCTGTATGCTTGGCACATGTGTTCCACGGTCCTTGTATATACAAAAAGTATGCTTTGATCACTGATCCACAAGCGAGAGTCTAACAGACATGTACAAACCTCAGCCTAAGTCCTCCCCTTGGCTGTATCATGTGACACTGCACGTCAAAGCCAAGAAGGAGCTTAGGGGGAAGCCTTCCTTGGCTATGTACTGCCAAGGTATCTGATGTTTTGAGAGGTAGAGCAAGCTAGCAGCAGCAGTACAAGTGGCACTGCAGTGTGAAAACCTGTGAAAAATTTGGGCACTTACAACATCAGAATTCGGGGCACCAAGCAAGAGATGCGAGGCTAGCAATGCCCATGGTGTCCACCTAACACACTGCAAATGCTTAGCATAGACATATGGGTTTAAAAGGATTTTAAAAAGAATTCTAATAGAGTTTGGAAAACATTTGTATATAAAACATCATCTGAACCCTGCTGGCAATATCTTTAAGGTAAATGCCTCATATTTTTGCCGCCATGTACAACTGCTACATTCCCCACAGTGAGAAAAACAGGAGAATGTTTTTGTGAAGCGTTTTTACAGCTTAACCAATGCTCACCAAACGCCTCTGCCTGACAATAATTTAAATTAGCCAATAATATAAAAATATAATACTTAATAGAAGTACCAGGGGGAGGGAATGGCAGCAACACATCTAATGCATGAACTCCCAGACACTCCATTATATAAGTGCATCCTTGTACCTAAAATGTAGAGTGTATGATTTATTGGTGCACAAAACATCTATAATAAGTAAGCATGTTTAAGATAACAGCACTTTCAAACGTTAGATAATTTTATGTAACAGTGTGAAATTTTTGTATGCACTCACCTGCCACATCAGGGAATGTATTGACGTGTTCATTCTACGTCAGGCTTTGAAGATAATACCAGTATTTAAAGTGGAAAAAAAGAAGCCTAGCTACTGTAGAGTCCAAGATGAAGCTTCTACTACTTTTTGTATTTGTGGGGCTTAGCTGCGCCCAATACAATACAAATTTTAGGGCTGGCAGGACTTCTATGGTCCACTTGTTTGAATGGCGCTGGGTAGATATTGCTGCAGAATGTGAGAGATACTTGGGACCCAATGGATTTGGTGGTATACAGGTAAGTGCATTCTGATTGGCTTCTATGGCTAAGTCCTTGTTTGAATGAGCATATGCTTGTGCAGGAGTAGTTTGTATAGCAAGCTTTTCAAAGCTCATGTAGAGCTTTTAGAAATCTTCAAGCAGCTTTGTTCAAGCCTATAAAGCAGAGGTGGACAGTTAGTGACAGAAAGTGGACTTTAGTAATTCTAGCATAGTTACTACTTTGTTTAGCAGGTTACATTTACCTTTATCTTCTGTGTTTGCTTTTATGTTCTGCTGTTTATACTAAGCTTTTACCAGTAAAATAAGTATGTTTATTTTCAACCTAATATGTGTCTATTTACTGGTAATAACTCACAGTCAGGATGAAGGTATTTTCCAATTGTGGCCTTTTACGTGTTTGCAGTGATTTGCATTCAGCCAGGTGTGTCAGAGGGGCTAAGGTTGTTTTTGGAGTCGAAATGCAACTGAGACCCAAATTTACCAATTGGATCCTTTGGGAGTGGCACTACATATACATATGTGATGTCATAAATTATACCTTTCCAATCAAGATTTTAATGGATTTTATAAAAATTATTAAACCAAAATGATAAAACATAGGTCTATGTTCTTTTGCCTTTTTTGACAGAGACTCCCAATTATGCACTACCTACTTGCAAACATCCTACCATGCCTCCTTCTTTTTGTAAGAGTTATTATAGCTAGGCAATGTACAATCATAGAGCTCTGGGTGCGACTCAGCTGCATGTATGATCTTACCCACAGTGAGTATATAACTTGTAATGCTGGAAAATTTCCACCACTTCATAGAAAGCACTGTCCTGGGGTATAGAAAGTCTAATCAGCACCTCTAAGGGGCATTTCTAGGATTGTAAAAGACCTGGGGCATTCTTGGACAGCAAGAGGAGATGAATATGGCCACACATAAGACCGTGCTGAATAGTGGGTTTAGCCAAATTGCATTAACAGTGGGAGGGGTCTTAATGGGGCATGGGTAAATAAAATCTGTAATCCTGGCACACATATGCTTTATTCACTGTTCCAATAGCGAGAGTCTAAAAGGGATGTACAAACCTCAACTCAATCATTAAAGCGGTAGTAAAGTCCGCTTTGTGATTTTTACCTACAGGTAGGCTTATAATAAAACTGACCTCTAGGTAAAATAAACATATCTCCTAAACGTGCACCGTTTAGAAGATATTGGCTCTTTTGGAAGCCGGTGACTTCACAGGCGCGTGCGCTCTGAAGGAACGGCATACCCATGCCATACCTTCAGAGCACTGTGCCGTGGACAGCATGCGAATGGGAGTGATGTCGTCATGGCTAAGATATTGCTGCAGAATGTGAGAGATACTTGGCTCCCAATGGATTTGGTGGTGTACAGGTAAGTGCATCCTAATCTCGGGTTTTATGGCTAAGTCCTTGTTTAAATGAGCATACACTTGTGCATGAGTAGTGTGTACAGCAAGTTTTTTTTTAAAAATTATGCCGAGCTTTCAGAAGTCTTTAAGTCTATAAAGTTGGGGTGGACAATTAATTTTTCCAGGGGGCTGAATGAGAAACTGGGACTGTTGCAGAGGGCCAAACCAAAGTTTAGTGTATAGTAAAAAAAATCTTTTGATTGAACCAGCAGCCTTAGGTGAACAACACTGGACAAGGACGGCCCTTAAGTATGTAAACATATAGAAAACAAACACCTGTCCCTAGGTATAATAGGAACAACTGAAATATGAAATAGTGTGCACACTCTCGATTATTAGAAGCAGTAGTGAAGAAATGTCCTCTGCTGGTCACAATGTAGGTGTAGGGCAGGCTGGTAAAAGCAGTGAGGGAGCTGTCAGGCACAGGAGTTAATTAGCTGATATGCCATTCTGAGTGCCAAAGTGTGACTGGCAGGCTTAAGGAGATAACTGACAGAGTTGCAAGCACTGTGACTGGAAGTAGAGAGACGGAGATGGGTACCGCTGGGGTCTCTACAGATACTGGAGTGAAGGACAGGTGCTTGGCTCCTGTGGTTTGCAGCATGCAGGCACTAACACAGGAAGGACTTGGCTGGGTAGCAGAGTGGCAGAAGAGCCTTAATATGTCTCCTAGGCACCATTCTCCCTCCAGAATAGAGTTATACCAGTCAGCTCCTCAGGCTCTCTCCTTCCAGTTCTTACAGCTCTACACATGGATATCTGTCAGCATGCCTCTCTGAGTCAGCTTCATCACTGAGGCTCAGGAAGGCTCGTCTAAATGGAATTTAGAAATAAATGCACACACGCACATGTATTGTCTGTTTATTAGTAAAACTCTAAATCCATCACATTTACTGACTGTAATTACTTTTTTACTGCAGGTCTCCCCGCCAAATGAGAATATCATTGTTAGCAATCCCTGGAGACCCTGGTATGAGAGATACCAGCCAGTCAGCTACAAACTCTGCTCCAGATCCGGTAATGAGGCCCAGTTCAGAGACATGGTGACCAGATGTAACAATGTTGGGGTATGACTCTTATCATTTCCTTCTATTTATTATACACACATTTTATACTGTGTGCCATGTTTTTAATGTATGAATGCCAGTATAGTAATAGACATTTACATACATGCATAGCTTTCCATGACTTGCCTACCAAGTGTATTCCTTTTCTTAAGAACTCTTTTTGATCCCTCCGTCTTCAAAGTTTGTTTTAGTGGACAGCAAAATATTCATTGGACCACAGCCCATGTCCCTGTTTGAAGGAAAAACATCCTTCCTAACCCTGTGCTGGTACACAGCACTCTAATGCCACGTACACACGATCGGAATTTCCTACAACAAATGTTTGATGGGAGCTTGTTGTCGGAAATTCCGACCGTGTGTAGGCTCTATCGGACATTTTTTGTCGGAATTTCCGACAACAAAAATTTGAGATCTGGTTCTCAAATTTTCCAACAACAAAATCCGTTGTCGGAAATTCTAATCGTGTGTACACAATTCCGATGCACGAAATTCCATGCATGCTCGGAATCAAGCAGAAGAGCCACACTGGCTATTGAACTTAATTTTTCTCGGCTTGTCATACGTGTTGTATGTCACTGCGTTCTTGATGTTCGGAATTTCCGACAACATTTGTGTGACCGTGTGTATGCAAGACAAGTTTGAGCCAACATCCGTCGGAAATAAATCCAGGATTTTGCTGTCTGAATGTCCGATCGTGTGTACGCAGCATTTGGCTCCATTCACACTTGCCCGACTTCAAAGTTGGACAATTTCTAGTGTGAAAAAAATCTCAAATAGGTTAACCGTTTGCCGACCAGCCGCCATCATTATACTGCGGCAGGTTGGCTTTTTCCCGCAAATCGCCGAAGGTGTACGTCAGCTTGTGAACTCAATTTTGAGGGCACGCGCACGCTCCCATTGGCCAGCGGGGGAGCCAATCAGTGGGTCTAGTGGACTTGATGTCTGCCGACCACCCACAAACATTCCTCACAGTGACAGAACAGGGATCTGCCTGTGTAAACAAGGCAGATTTTTTACACAGATCCTGTCTTTCACAAAAAGGGAACACATTTAACCTCTTGATCGCCCCTGATGTTAACCCCTTCCCTGCCAGTGTCATTAGTACATTAACAGTGTATATTTTTAGCACTGATTACTGTAATAAAGTCACTGGTTCCCAAAAAAATTTCAGTTAGGTGTCCGATTTGTCCGCCGCAATGTCGCAGTCCCGCTAAAAATCACTGATCGCTGCCATTACTAGTAAAAAAAAAAAAAAAAGTGCCATAAATCTATCCGCTATTTTGCAGACGCGATGACTTTGCACAAACCAATCAATATATGCTTATTGTGATTTTTTTTTTTTTTACCAAAAATATGTAGCAGAATATATATGGGTCTAAACTGATGAATAAATTCGTTTTTTTACATTTTTGTTTTTGGAAATGTCGCAAAATTTTTGTTTAAAGAGCAAAAAATAAAAACCGCAGAGGTGATCAAATATCACCAAAAGAAAGCTCTATTTGTGGGAAAAAAAGGACATCAATTTTGTTTGTTTACAGCGTCGCACAACCGCGCAATTGTCAGTTAAAGCGGCGCAGTGCCGTATTGCAAAAAATGGCCTGGTCAGGAAGTGGGCAAATTCTTCCGGGGCTGAGGTGGTTAAACTATGTGGCTGCTTCTGTGGTACAGCATTGGGTTGACTATTATCTTTTTTCCTACAAATGCAAAGGTTGACCTTGTTTGTTCCATTGAGAACAAATAGTATAGTAGATACTTACATAGCTCCTAAAAGTCCCTAATTTGGAGGAACTGTCCCACTTTCCCTCTTTTTGGTCTCATGTATACACCTCTATACAAATTTACTATTTAATAATCAAAAGTGTTTTACTGTACTAATCCTTTCACCCAACTTTTAAATTATTACATTTGTTAAAGTGATTGTTAGGAAAAAATGTTATTAAAAAAATAAACAACAAACATGTTATACTTACCTGCTCTGTGTAGTGGTTTTGCACAGAGCAGCCCTGATCCTCCTCTTTTTGGGTTCCCCACTGGTGCTCTGGGCCCCTCCCCCTTGCCGGGTGCCCCCATAGCAAGCTGCTTGCTTTGGGGGCACACGTGCGCGCTCGCTCCCAGCTCTCACTGCTGCCAACTCCCTGGATTGAGATCAGGCTCAGGTAAGAGTTTAAGGGGGCGCAAATTTCGAAAGTTCTTTTTACCTTAATGCAGAGAATGCCTTACAACCACTTTAATTCTCCATATAATGGGAGAGTGGCAGGGGTGTGTCCCTCTTTCGCATCTCAGAAGGTTGGGAGTTATGCAGTTTAATACAGTGCCTTGAAATTTTCCAAATTTTTTTCATGTTACAACTAAAAACGTAAATGTATTTTATTTGGATTTTATGTGATAGACCAACACAAAGTGGCACATAATTGTAAAGGCGAAGGAAAATTATAAATAGTTTTCAATTTTTTTTACAAATAAATATGTGAAAAGTTTGGCTTGCATTTGTATTCAGCCCCCGAGTCAATGCTTTGTAGAACCACCTTTCGCTGCAATTACAGCTGCAATTCATCTTTTTGGGTATGTCTGCCAGCTTTGCAGATGTTTTTGGTTGTAACATGACAAAATATGGAAAATTTCAAGGGGTATGAATACTTTTTCATTGCACCGTAAGTGCCTTACTTTATTTACCCTATCTATTTTCCAGCTTTAGGGTCCTGTGTTTGACTTTCATTGATGCTCTATATCGTATTTTGTATGGTTTCCCAATTTAGGTTTCCCTAAATTCCCTAAGGTTTTTTTTCCCCACAGACCCAAATCACACTGTTCTGGTAAAACTGACCCTAGAGTGACTTTGGTAGGAATGTTGTAAATTCCACTTGGCCAGGTAATCATTTGAATGGCTTAGTATATTTTAACCAGCCCCATACAGTACTGCATATACTGACCGTACTGCTCTTAGCACATGTTCATAATGATGCCAAGCTTTAATGCTTTTGTGATATGTTATGTGATTACGTAAAATTCAAACTCAAAATGCATTATAAGTGGCAGCAGGCTTAATAAAGAGCTACCATAGAAATGTTGAGACCTCTAACAGAACTGCAGGAAAACAAGAGATGGTCAAATGGTAGAGCACCAGAGTCTTCTAACTCCCTTTTAAGATCTGATGTTAACTTTAAATTAACCCACAAGTGCCTTAAGATGGCCAAACTTAGCTAAAATACAATAGCATTTGTACTTAAAATAAGTAAAGATAATTTTGTATATATAAATAAAGATAATCATATTTAATGTGATGTTTAACTTAAAGTATAACTAAAGGCAAAACTTTTTTTTTTTTTAGTTTTGGATAGGTTCGAGAGGGATTAGAACACAACAATCTTTATTGCTGTTTGTGCCCCCATTAGGGAGATTCATCCTCTCTATTTTTTATGTTTTTAAACTGTCCCTAGAAAAGTAATAGAGGGAAAATCTACCAATGGGGACACTAGTTCTGATGACCTGGGAGTCTCCAAGGAGTTTTCTTAATTTGCAAGGACTTTCTCTCACTTCCTGTTTAGCTATGGGACAGAATGTGAAGAGAAATCTCTGCAAAAGGACACAGTTGGCGAAAAATACTCTGACAGGAGTTTTTATCCAAAATAAAAAAAAAATTGCCTATAGTTCTGCTTCAATTAATAAGAAATAATCTTTAATAAGACAGAATATTACAAGTGTGGCATATTCCTCTTTATTCAAATAAAGCGTTCATATTTAATATTGAAAAATACAGATTGATAAAAAAAACCAACAAGATATATCAGGATAATAACTGGACATGTAATACATTTTAGGTTTATATCTATGTTGATGCCATCATTAACCACATGTGTGGATCAGGTGGTGGTGCGGGAACACATTCAACTTGTGGAAGCTATTTCAATGCTGGAACCAAAGAATTCTCTGGAGTACCTTATTCTTCTTTGGATTTCAATGACAACAAGTGTTATACAAGTAATGGAGAAATCCAGAACTACGGAGATGTTAATCAGGTACAATATTGTGCTTTCCCTGATATTGTAAAGGGTATAGGCTGGATTATTTTGTTATTTAAACACATTTCCACACCTTGAAATATTTTCAATTAGCGTTTTTTTGCATTAGAAAAAAGTGAATGGTATTCTGTAGGAGGATGGCTTAGCAGTTGTCGCAGATTCCAACAATTTGTTGCTTGGTAAGAAAGCAATTCACTCTTAGCAGCATTTTGAACTGACTACAATTTTTTTTTTTTTCAGCTGCTTGCTTATCTTTCCAAAAGCTAACCAAAACCAACTTTCGTAAACGAAACAAAACTTCGGCTCACCCCCCAGCATAAAATTGTCCCCCAGTAGGACGCAGAGTCCCTGGCTACTCCAGGGTTTCAGAAAGGTCACAAGGCTCAGAAAGCATATTAGCCAATTAGCCGCCCTCTCACAACTTTGTCCTGTTCCACACCGTACCTCATGGACACCTGCTGACAGCTTCCTGCCCTTTTCAGCTCTCTCACACAGGCTGGTTAACTCTTTAAGGGCTCTTTAAGGGCTACAGTACCTGTAGTCTGGGTTGGGGGCTCTTTTCAATCCAAAATTTCTCCAAGCCTCCAAATAAGAACTTAACAATCCTGGGGAAACTGCAAGGCAGTTTTCCCCTTATGCCAGATTACCCTGGAACTCCCCACCCTGAATAGGTGAGAATCCCTGAGTACTTCATCCTGTAATATGTCATCCCTTTAAAGGACCGCAACCCGAACAAATTAGACACATACATCTTAGCCTAGACCCATCCCTGGCATTCACTACTATATAATATATATATATATATATATATATATACATACACACATATATATTTATTATTTTTGTTACAGATTTGAAGACTTTTTTTAACTTCACATGTAAACCACTTCAACAGGTGAGAAACTGCAGACTTGTGGGCCTCTTGGACTTGGCACTGGAGAAGGATTATGTCCGTGGAAAAATTGCTGCCTTCCTAAATAACCTTATCAGCATTGGTGTAGCTGGCTTCAGACTTGACGCTGCCAAACACATGTGGCCTGGAGACATTTCTAACATTATAAGCAGATTGAGCAATCTGAACACTCAGTGGTTCCCAAGTGGCACCCGTCCTTTAATCTTCCAGGAGGTATGAATTTGTCTGTTATTTAACAATCTAATGATATTTGTCTATTTGGGTAATGGTTTAGGTGTTTAATACATTGTGAATAGTTTGCACAGGTAGATATATGAGAGAGCTGATGTTTGTGTATAAATTATGATTTTTATCAGGATTCAAAGAGAACAAAGTGCTAAAATTGTTTAAGAGACCATTAACACATGTAATTGTTAATTACTCAGAGCAAGCAATCTATAGCAACTGAATTCAGCAAACTGTTAAGTAAACATGGCAACTGAGAAGGGTGTTATTTATTATTATCATTTAACAAATATATCTGCCCAAATTTGCAAATAACACATAAAAAAAGAGCTTATACTAGGGGGTCTTTTTTTAATAAAACATTTGTTGGCCATATGACAGATGCATTTGTGCAAGCTGAACAAAATTTTCCCTTTTTTTTTTCTAATAGATCAATTCCTGTACCATCAACTCTATCTAGTGGCCATATTTTCTCATTGAGGGATTTCAGAAAACTATATTGCATTTTGGTTATTAGTTGAAGCTGATGACACAGGAATGAATTGATTAGAAAACATAAAGTGAAGTTTCGTTCAGATTGCCAAATGTTTTTGACATTCATGCAGCGAATGTTCTATAAATAAATGTTCTATAAATAGACCCCTTGGTGTGTTCACTTGTTAATGTTTGTCAGACACATATCGTCAAATTTTAAATATTTTAATTCTTCTTCATTTAAATAGAGCAGGAAATAAATTCTAGCAGAGTTTAAACGTTTCTTTGCATCTACAAGTGCTTGTCTATACAGTATATGTCTTTTTCATAGTAGTCTATTACTGTTTTATTTATACTATTCCAAAGAAATATCTGGTTGATTTCAATAGTCCCCTTTCTTCCCTTTTGCAAACTGACCATGAAAAGCACAGAAGCAGATCCATGCTTGCATGAATAGTTTGCATCCCAGGGCTTGCTTTTGGGAAGTACAGGATGCCAAACCAACAAACAACATGCCTGTATCTTCCATGGTCTGATTAGCTTGCCACGCCCCTGCCAATCACAGCCTGTTTTCTGTAACACAACTCTTATGTAGCGCAGTGAACTTTAGGTGACATAGCGAACTGCCCACAAGCTTTCAAAACGAACCTGCCCCCGGATAGCTGGAAGAGGACAAGAAGAAATGCTGTGTAGTCACATAACCACACATTAAAAGCTGAAAAACATAAAGAATAATATTTTTAAACAAAAGTAGTTGCTAGTCGGTAAAATGAACTTTATTATCATGTGTCTATGCATCAATTATATAAAGTCAGGTCCATAAATATTGGAACATCAACACAATTGTAATCCTTTCGGCTCTATACACCACCACAATGGATTTGAAATGAAATGAACAAGATGTGCTTTAACTGCAGACTTTCAGCTTTAATTTGAGGGTATTTACATCCAAACCAGGTGAACGGTGTAGGAATTACAACTGTTTGTATATGTGCCTCCCACTTTTTAAGGGACTAAAAGTAATGGAACAATTGGCTGCTCAGCTGTTCCATGGCCAAGTGTGTGTTATTCCCTCATTATCCCATTTACAAGGAGCAGATAAAAGGTCCACAGTTAATTTCAAGTGTGCTATTTGCATTTGGAATCTGTTGCTGTCAACTCTCAATATGAGATCCAAAGAGCTGTCACTATCAGTGAAGCAAGCCATCATTAGGCTGAAAAAACAAAACAAACCCATCAGAGAGATAGCAAAAACATTAGGTGTGGCCAAATCAACTGTTTGGAACATCCTTAAAAAGAAAGAACGCTCTGGTGAGCTCAGCAACACCAAAAGACCCGGAAGACCACGGAAAACAACTGTGGTGGATGACCGAAGAATTCTTTCTCTAGTGAAGAAAACGCCCATCACAACAGTTGGCCAGATCAAGAACGCTCCCCAGGAGGTAGGTGTATATGTGTCAAAGTCAACAATCAAGAGACGACTTCATCAGAGTGAATACAGAGGGTTAACCACACGATGTAAGCCATTGGTGAGCCTCAAAAACAGGAAGGCCAGATTAGAAATTGCCAAACAACATTTAAAAAAGCCTTCACAGTTCTGGAACAACATCCTATGGACATATGAGACCAAGATCAAGTTGTACCAGAGTGATGGGAAGAAAAGAGTATGGAGAAGGAAAGGAACTGCTCATGATCCAAAGCATACCACCTCATCAGTGAAGCATGGTGGTGATAGTGTCATGGCGTGGACATGTACGGCTGCCAATGGAACTGGTTCTCTTGTATTTATTGATGTGACTGATGACAAAAGCAGCAGGATGAATTCTGAAGTGTTTCAGGCAATATTATCTGCTCATATTCAGCAAAATGCTTCAGAACTCATTGGACGGCGCTTAGCAGTGCAGATGAACAATGACCCGAAGCATACTGTGAAAGCAACCAAAGAGTTTTTTAAGGGAAAGAAGTGGAATGTTATGCAATGGCCAATCACCTGACCTGAATCCGACTGAGCATGCATTTCACTTGCTGATGACAAAACTGAAGGGAAAATGCCCCAAGAACAAGCAGGAACTGAAGACAGTTACAGCAGAGGCCTGGCAGAGCATCACCAGGGATGAAACCCAGCGTCTGGTGATGTCTATGCGTTCCAGACTTCAGGCTGTAATTGACTGCAAAGGATTTGCAACCAAGTATTAAAAAGTGAAAGTTTGGATGAGATCTGTCCCATTACTTTTGGTCCCTTAAAAAGTGGGAGGCACATATATAAACTGTTGTAACTCCTACACCGTTCACCTGATTTGGATGTAATTACCCTCAAATTAAAGCTGAAAGTCTGCAGTTAAAGCACATCTTGTTCGTTTCATTTCAAATTCATTGTGGTGGAGTATAGAGCCAAAAAGATTAGAATTGTGTCGATGTCCCAATATTTATGGACCTGACTGTAAATAAGTACAGTGCTAACAAAGCATATAAAACATCAAAGTAATGCACCTATAAATAGTGACCACTATAGATAATTATTGTTCAACTCAGTACAATATTCCAAATATCGGTGTTATAAAGTGCCAGTGCTCTATCATAATCAAAAAAGAATCCAGCAAAGAAGACACTCCACCACTGATCACAATACTATTAACAATGCTATAAAAAAACTTAAAAAAAGTAATATTCAAACCTTTACAGTGCTCCTAATCAGCAAGCTATAGGAAACAATTATCAAGTCCGCCACTGATAACAATATTGTACAAAGTGCTCCTCAATAATTCCACTCTGTGCTTTTCCAGTGCTTCTGTCTTCCCAATGTGCTGCACACAGCCCACGTCTGTGAGCACCTCCTAATTAGCAAGAACTCACCAGATGTTGGGAAGCCTTATTTTAAAAGTGGATCAGAATGTGATTTATGATTTGATTAAGGCAATTTCTTTCACACACTGGTTTTTCAGCTGGATCCCATCTGTATTACCTCCCATCATATAGACCAAAGGGAGAACAATAGGGGCATCATAGTATAAACCCTTTTATTTATTTTTTTACAATGTAAAAGTAATTCACTCACATGTCAAGGTGCCTGTCCCAGCAATGGTAAACAAAGCTAGATCGTGTGTGACCGACGCAGTGTCAGACCCCGGCCACCTTCACCTACTTGTGACAAATGGCTGGTCAAACTCATACCGTGTTGTCACTGATACGCCACAATGAAACTCTCAGCCTCACCCTTCACAAAGAAGTTCCAGCTCACGGGACCACTATCTAAGTGCCAGTAAACTGAGAACATTCAACGCTCGGTTTCCTTAACTACACAGTTAACCCTTTATAACCCAAATAAATTGTTGCCACCAGAAATTTTTATCTTAAAATATCAAATGTTCAGGCTAACAATTATTACTTATAATAAATGCATGTAATACCCAAAGCAAATGCAAAGTCCAGTCAATGAAAATAAGAGGATCAGTGGATCTCATGGATCTTGGCTGATGTTTCTTCTTTGATGGTAGAAAGAGGGCTCCAGACTACTGATGCAGCCCCTCTTTTCTGGTCCCTGAGGAAGGTGTTGACAGAAACGATCTGACCAATGAGAAGGTCTGAGGAGTGACTGATGAGATGTGACAGTCTTTACGATCATTCAGCTATCCCACCCTCCAATACAGTTTCCTACATATATTAATATCTTGGAATACCCACATTTTGCATTCTGGTAACTTGTATAATATTGTTCAGTTTGAGTACAAATATGATGGGTATCGAATGGCTGTTGGTACCTCCTAGAATAGTGGTGCTTGGGCTTAAAATGCTGCTAATTAATTGATATAGGTAACTATGTCCTTATTTTGGCAGTAATTTTCTTAACCCAGGAGTTATGAAATATACTGAAGTTTTGATTCTGCAGGAAGAGATAAACAGAAATGTGTTCACTACTCCAGCTATACTATTTATGACAGGTGTTTTAATCAGCTAAAAGGATGTCTGCTTGCCTTCCTAATTACCTAAACTAAAGCCTGGTACACACTATTACGTTTTTTTTCCATTCAAGCCGGTGGGTTGAATTACAAATAAACTGTCAGATCTGGTTGAGACTGCTATACTAACTATGCAAAGTTAGTATGGCGATAACCCCCTCATAGCTATTGTGTTCTGACAGGGGGATAGCCCCCCACCAGAACACTCCGATCAGCGCTCTCCACCATTGGCAGAGAATGCTTATTGAGAGTTGGTCGGTTGCTGGTTTTCCAGCATGCACATCCAACAGAAGCTGGCATATGTCAGACAGACCGACATACACACGGGTCAAATGCGAGCCCGTGTGTACCTGGCTTTAGACTGAAGGTTTATGATGGCTATTAGAGTAAGACTGAGATGTGTATTGTGTTAATTTCTGTCAAGGGGGTTTATAAGAGTTAACGCAAAGGATCTGTTTGCCATGCTTTATTTTGATGTTGGTTAATTTGCTTAAGAGGTTCTGCTGTGTCTATCAACATGCTGGAGAGGTTGTGATTATAGGAGATGCGCGCCCTGGGATTATGGAAAGGGAATTACTGGTGTTATGTGTCCCTATTATACAACATGTCATGGCTGACTTAGGCATTCTGAATAACATGGCTGCCCTGGGCCATCTCACACAGCTTTTTGGGGTACACAATATCATCACAGTGCGTACTAGACGGCTCCACCGCTCTGATGCAAACTCGGCTCTTGTGCGGGATAGTCTTGCCCTAATGTGTTTTGTCAAAAGACATCTTCAAGGGACAGATAATCTCTTACAGAATTTACAGTGTAATTTAGTTCAGCTTGCATGAATATTTCTGACATTCATGCAACAAATGTTGTATAAATAAATCCTTAAGCATAGATTTTCTTACACACATGCCCGAACAATGAAAACACATGTAAAGGGGAAGCAAAAAAAACATATGCAGTACATCAATGCAAAACTTGGACAATTCATCATAATTTAGAAGCATAGTGGTAGTTCAGTGGTTAGCACTTCTGCCTAGCTGCACTACTCTGGTTTCCTTTTACTCTCCAAGGATATGCTGGCAGGTTAATTGGGTCCTCTAAATTGTCCCTAGTGTGTGTATATGTATGAATGTGAGCTATAGACCTTCGATTGTAAGATCCTTGAGTACAGGGACCGATGTGAATGTACAATATGTGTGTAAAATGCTTCATACCGTATATACTCGAGTATAAGCCGAGTTTTTACGCACATTTTTTTGTGCTGAAAGTGCCCCCCTCGGCTTATACTCGAGTCAAGCACTTTTCTGCAGCAAAAAATGTCATTTTCCGAACTGACTTCGGGGCCCCGTATCTCGGTGACACTTGGTGCTAGGAACCCCAAATTTGGTGTGCAAACCCAGTGGAACTAGTATCACAACATATCCAAGCTGGGATTCCTAGCACCAAGTGGCCCCGAGATACGGGGCCCCAAAGTTGATTCGGAAAATGTCATTCTCTGCTGCAGAAAAGTGCTTGACATTTTCTGAACCGATTTTTTTGGGCCCTGTATCTTGCTGCTAGGAACCCCAGCTTTGGACATGTTATAGTGCTAGTTCCACTGGATTTGCACACCAAAGCTGGGGTTCCCTAGCACCAAATGGCCCTGAGATACGGGGCCCCAAATTTGGTTCGGAAAATGTCATTCTCTGCTGCAGAAAAGTGCTTGACATTTTCTGAACCGATTTTTTGGGCCCTGTATCTCGCTGGGCCACTTGGTGCTAGGAACCCCAGCTTTGGATATATTGTGGTGCTAGTTCCACTGGGTTTGCACACCACATTTGGGGTGCCTAGCACTAAGTGGCCCCGAGATATGGGGCCCCAAAGTCGGTCAACTGTGTCCATCTGCAGCAACATCATTTCAGGACCCTTTGGGTCCAGAGACCCCAAATTTTGGCTGCAGCTAGGGGGCATCTAGGAACCCTTAACTACCGATTTTGAAGTTCAGGGACCAATGGCTGCAAATGGGCACAGTGAGGCTGCAAATGGGCATTGTTGACCCTCTTTTCCACTTACAGTAGCTGCACATTTCTCACCCTAGGCTTATACTCGAGTCAATAAGTTTTCCCAGTTTTTTTGTGGTAAAATTAGGTGCCTCGGCTTATATTCGGGTCGACTTATACTCGAGTATATACGGTAATTGTCTGGTGCTATGTAAATAAATAAATCTTTATCCCGTTAAAGACCCAGCAAGCACAGAAAGAAAAAAAAAGAAAAAAACACAATGATCTGGCAGAAATGCAGGTGGCTCCTGTTCTGCTTCAGCAATCTAAGCACTGACAGTTTGACCTACCGTAGTTTTTGCTCCATAAGACGCACCTGACCTTAAGACGCACCTGGGTTTTAGAGGAGGAAAATATGAAAAAAAAAATTCTGAACCAAATAGTGCACTAAAATATTTAATAAAATATAACAGAATAATATTTCTACATTGCCAACCAATGTAAGGGGGCACCCTACACTGATCCCCAATGTAACTGGAACATTTACACTGACCTCAACACAACAGGAGTATTGACATCAACCACCAATGTATTGAGATTTTTACACTGACCAGTGATGTAACAGGTGTACTTACAGTAACCCCCATCTCTCTACTAATCTCTACATTCATATCTCCCTCTCAGTACAATTCTGCCCCTGTAAATCATCATCTGCTAACCTCTGTCCCCCAAACCCCTCATCTACTAACCTCTGCACTCCAACACCTCCTTCCCATTCACCTCTGCACTTCAAACCCCCCTCTTTGATTACCTCTACATGCCCCCACGCTCACCTGTACTGTATGCTGTTTACATCTTCTATTTGGCGGCATGCAGAGGAGGGGATGTAATTTGCATATGAACAGCGATGGACAGACTCATTTATATAACAATGCACGTGCAATTTACATGTGAATGCCGATCCTGTGGGGGTTAATTAAATAACAATACCTTTTGTTTCTCTCCCTCTAGCACCTGAAGGCAGGGGAGAAACAGGATTTAGCTGGGGCAGAGAGATGCACAGGGCATCGTTCTGCCACCAAAACTATCCCCCTATCAGCAGCTCTGCCACCAAAACGATCCCCCTATCTCAGCTCTATAAGACGCACAGACATTTCCCCCTGTTTTTTTGGGGGAAAAAAGTGCGTCTTATGGAGTGAAAAATACGGTATATAACTGATCCAGTTGCGGTGAAATAGCTTAACTTACAGTCTAGTAGCTTGGCAGACAGTGACTCGATCCAAATGACATCCTGCAGATTGGAGAAAGGTTTAATCGAAAACTGTGCGGATCTTCACAGGCAAACATTGGATAGGTCACAAAAATCATAGTGTGTCTAGCTCCAGCAGAATACAGCATGTGTGATGAATGGATACTAAAGCATGAAGAAAAAGAGTGGAATTAACTAAATAGAGAATCCCCTTGCTACAGAGTGAGAAAAGGACAAAATTATTTAAAGTCAAGCAAAAATCAATGCATGTGTAACATGATAGCTCCTAATTCCTGTTGTGAGCTGACAACACACAGCATTTTTGAGGACTGAGCGGTGTCAGCTGTGCTCAGTTTTCTTTTTCTAAGCTACACAGACCCAACTACTCCCTGATCTCCACAACATAAAGACTAATCATTCTGTAGCCCAACATAACAACTAGGAGGGCTCAATGGTCTCTTTAACCGCTTGCCATCTAGCACATGAAGATATACGTCGGCACAATGGACCAGCTGCGCACATCTGCGTACCTGTACGTCCCCTTTAAATCATGGGCTATTGCTTTTTTTTCAAAATTGTCGCTCTTTTTTTTTTTGCTTATTGCGCAAAAAATAAAAACCGCAGATGTGACTAAATACCACCAAAAGAAAGCTCTATTTGTGGGACAAAAAGGACATCAATTTTGTTTGGGTGCAACATCGCACGACCGTGCAATTGTCAGTTAAAGTGACGCAGTGCTGTATCGCAAAAAATGCTCTGGTCAGGAAGGGGGTAAATCCTTCCGGGGCTGAAGTGGTTAAGATAACACAGGCACAAGTCACAGGACAACTGAACAGATATAACTACATGATTTGAGTGGTATAATTAACAGACTGAAATGTAGCAAGTAAGAGAATTTCATTGTTATGGTTCATATACACTCTAATGCTATCACCTATAAATAGTGTGACACTTCATTTAATATCTTTCATTTTCATTTTGACCTGACATGGCATGAATAATGGAACAACGTGATCATTGACATGAATTATGTTTTTGTGTTTCTGATAGGTTATTGATCTGGGTGGGGAAGCTATTTCAGCTAGTGAATACTATGGAAATGGCCGTGTGACTGAGTTCAAATATGGAGCCAAGCTTGGCAATGTGGTTCGCAAGTGGAACGGAGAAAAGATGGCATACCTGAAGTGAGTACAGATGCATCTACTTGGGCTGCACAGCGGCCTAATGGTTAGCATTCCTGCTTTGCAGCACTGAGGTCCCCAGTTTAATTCCCAGCCAGGACATTATCTGCATGGAGTTTACATGTTCTCACTGTGCTTGTGTGGGTTTCCTCTCACACTCCAAAGACATGTAGATAATTGACTCATGTCTAAAATTGTGCCAAGTATGATATTCTACTCATTGCATTAAAAGGATCTTTTGTGGTGAACCTGAACTGTATAAAGGGTATTACCTGTCACTAATTTGCCCTATAGGAACTGGGGTGAAGGATGGGGTTTCATGCCTTCCAACAGAGCCCTGGTGTTTGTTGACAACCATGATAACCAGAGAGGACACGGTGCTGGAGGTGCTTCCATCCTTACCTTCTGGGAATCTCGGTAAGGATTTACTGTAAACACAAATAAAAAAAAAAAATGATTAATACATGGTTTCGTATGCACAAATCTGTTCTATTTCTAATTTTTACAGCCTGTACAAAATTGGAGTTGCCTTTATGTTGGCACACCCCTATGGTGTCACACGTGTCATGTCCAGTTATCGTTGGTCAAGAAACTTTGTCAATGGAAAGGTAAAGAACATTTTCAAGAATTCAAATTCTTGCGATCCTTCTTTCCCTGCTTCAGATCATCCTATCATTTTATGTCCTTAACTAAATGTGAAGCAGAAAATTGACTATAGACTACACCTGACTGGTTCTTTTTACTCTCCAGGATGTCAATGACTGGATTGGACCTCCAAGCAACTCTGATGGATCAACTAAGTCAGTTACTATTAATGCTGACACAACCTGTGGCAATGATTGGGTCTGTGAGCACAGATGGCGCCAGATTAAGTGAGTTAAAAGTGAAGTGTGGGATGTAAAAAAACAAACATACATACTCACCTAGATGGCTGCAGTATCAATTGGTCTGATGTGGCAGCTATCGGCAGCTATGCTGGTTCTATACCTAGAACTGAATGATCAAAGACTGGTAGTCACCAGCTCTGTGCTCTTCTCCTCCAGTGCTCACTGAAGCACCAGGCCGTGGAGGGGTGGGAGCTAGCTGCCGGTCAGGCATCTTGGCTGATCCTGACATTATTGTTGGGATCCCTGCAGAGCCTGGACTGGCTCTGTGACATCAGCCGACAGCAGGCTTCAGCCCACAGGAGTGCAGAACTAAGGGCACTTCTGTGAATGGAAAAATTTGTTTAGTTTCAGATAGATTTGTTATGTTACTAATCTCGTTTAGTTCGTTTCAGAATTTTAATTTTGTTTAATTTTATTTCATTTATTTCATTTTGTTTATTCATTTTCTAATTCCATATTTATGAAATGATTCAAATTCGGATTGGGCAAAAAATTGACTATTTCTAATTCTGTGTAAAGAATAGCTGGTTGCTAAGGAGCGGGCTGGGGAAGCCAGTCGACACGTTCTTAACCAATGACCCATGAGCTGTCAGCAGGCTTTCCCGCTGAGAGCTGAAATGTAAACAAAAGAATGCCAGCAATAGAAAAGTCAGAAAAAGAAGAGCATGGAGTCGTCCACCCCCCCCCCCCCCCCAATCCATATCAGGCCCTTTGGGTCATGTATGGATTTTAAGGGAAGCCATGCCAAAAATGCCACCCCACCCCAAAGCACCTTGTTTAGCTAGATGCAGCCGAGATTCAAATCGTCTATGGCCAGCCTTAGCCCTGTCTATGTCTACCCAGCATTACATTTAATTTACATTCAGAACTTCCAGCTACCAGATTATAGGTGTACATTAACATGCAAGTTGGAAAATAAAGGCAGCATCTGACAGATTAATATGATATGAAGTAAATTTCTATGTATAGTACCTTTTTCAATTTTTTTCTTTTGCTTTTAGGAACATGGTAATCTTCCGTAACACAGTTGATGGCCAAGCATTTACTAACTGGTGGGACAACGGAGGAAATCAAATTGCTTTTGGCCGTGGCAATAGGGGATTCATTGTTTTTAATAATGAGAGCTGGTAAGTAATTCTAATTTTAGTTACAAATGGTAGTTCTCCAATGAGTAGCTTTGAAGACCCAGAAAAACAATTTAAACCCCTTTAGTGCCATCAAATATAGTTTTGAGAGACTGTCACTTTTAGAATACTGAAAGATGCCAATAGGAATGATATGCAGGCACATAGCTGTGTGCCAACAAGTACCCGATGCAGGGTTAGTATTGTTAGCCTGGTTCTAAGCTGGCAATGTTTCAACATTTCTATGTACTGTGGGTGCTTTCCCACTCACACACTTCTATTGGCCCATCACTATTTTAGGCTGACTTACTGCAGGTAGGATTGGATTGAAATTTGGCCGGTTCAACAGGGACCGACTTTGCTTCATCTTCAGAGCTCTGCCGTGCCCCTTACCATACTGTTTCTACTGGGCAAATGCTTTGGCTACAATAGTGTGCCAATGGAAAATACTGGGCTTGTGTGCTGTTTAATTGCTCTTGAATGCCAGCGTTAGGTAAACATAAACTACAGGTTTGCATTGATCTATTGCAAGAAAACAGTCAAATAGCAGATATATTTATGGACACTTGTGATAATGATTCAACTATGTCTGGCTTCAGATGTTATCATTTTTTTCCATAATCTTAAGGTTACATTTTTTGGTGGACACTGGAGAGGTAAACTACCTACATTTTATCTTGTATCTCAACGGAACCAGTTAGAGAAATCTCTACTCTTGAGTTCCTATATATGTATAAATGCCATAGCCAATAGGAGGAAACCCCATTCTACTTCTTGGAGTTTTACTTGAATTTAGATGGAAGTAATAAACTAACCGTTATGGAAATTCACCAAGGTGGGTGGTAGCTTGCAAATTTCCAAAGTGACTGAAAACAGAGCAAGGAACTATGACAATAAGATCTCAACAAGGAGATCAAACTAACCCAGTGGGTGACAATACCTGAGAGTTATCTATATCTTATATTATTTAATCATTGCCTTATTCTTGCAGGAACATGGATGCTACTTTGAACACTGGACTTCCTGCTGGCACATATTGTGATGTAATCTCTGGGCAGAAAGAAGGCACCCGCTGTACTGGTGTACAGGTCACCGTGAGCAGCACTGGCTCTGCCCGCTTCACAATCAGCAGCTCAGCTGAAGATCCATTTATTGCCATTCATGTGAATGCTAAGCTGTAATTGTAACCATTTAACCTAGCACCTATAAAGATATTCAGACAGTGACTGACGTCCTTTGCATTTTTTACTTGTGAAACCTGATTTTCTGGTAAGACAACAGCAAAAAACCAAAAAAATATACATTTATTCTGTTTTCAAAACCAAAATAAGTTTGGCTATAAATACATTTTAATTTCAAATACACAGTGAGAATACATGTTAAAATGTGTGTTGAAGCCCAACTTCTGGCGTGCTAACCAGATTATTTACATCAACATCATTTTTTTGCCTTTTGTCAACTTTTCATTGTCTGCAAATCCATCCCTGTATCTTTTATCCCTGTTACACATGACAAGAAATGATGGAACAAGTTCTGTTGCTTTGCCTGTCCTCAGAAATATTTCCTATAACTTCCATTCACCCTAACCCAGTGGGGTATCTTCCATGTGTGGTGGGTGCACATGGGCCCTGAGGGGGGGTAGGACTCACTGTGCTCTAAGATATAAATATACAAATTGCTGCGGTGTAAATGTCAAATATTTCCATACTGAAATACGTGAAAAAAAGTGATGATAAATATTTCTAGATAAAAAAATTGATTTAATAAAGCTCATTTATATAATGCAAAACAAAAGCCCTTCTGTGTATGCATCAGCTGGATAACCAACTCATCAAGAGAAGTAAAGCACAAAAAATAACAGTTCCCAAAGTTCCTGAAGTGAATATCCAATTAACAGTTACTTCTGTATATTAAATATAGCATTAAAAAAAATTAAAACCTTTCTAGTTGTGGTTTTGGCATCACCCTATATGCTTTGTACCTTGCATATGTTTTTTTTTTATTATCATAGGTTTGTGTAACAGTTTATGACGATTGTACCCTATATTAATACTGAATTTGTATTGTCTTTGCTGATGCGCGAAATAAAACTTTAAAGCGGAGTTCCAGCCATCTCTGTGTTTATTAAAAGTCAGCAGTTACAAAAAGTGTAGCTGCTGACTTTTAATAAACACCCACTCACCTGGCCCACGGTCCAGCGATGCGGCCGCCCAAAGCCTTGGTTCTCTCCCTCTCTGCGGTGCTGGAATCACTACTGTGGGCACCCAGCTGTGGCAACTAGCTGTGCGTCCTGAATGGCCGGCAATCTTCTGGGATCTGTGACGTGTCCCAGAAGATTGCATGGGGGGAGGGGCTGCCTAGGTGGCCCAAGCAGAATTGGGAGCTGGGCACCTGTCAAAACTAGGTACCTGCCCCCCCCCCCCCCAAAAAAAAATGACATGCCAAATGTGGCATGTCAGGATTCCTTAAAGTGGAAGTTCCACTTTTGGGTGGAGCTCCGATTTAAATGATAAAAAAATGTTTAAGTTAATGAATGACACTTTCACTGATTTAGGATGCAGAGAGACTTACAGTGGAGCGGGAGCCAACTTTTCCTATTAACAAGCTGGTGATTGGTTGCTGGGCTGTCCGAGCAACCAATCACCAGCTTGTTAATAGGAAAAGTAAACTTTGGCAGCTCTTGCACAAACTCCCTCCCCACCCCCACCTCATCTAGTTTTTTGCCGACTCCTGCTATATGCCAGGCCCTGCTAGGAGAATGCCAAGGGGCAGAGACTGGGAGGAGAATCAGCTCCCATTCAACCTTGCCTGCCGGTGACACCCACACTCACCCTCAGCTTATTTCCATTAGCCTAGTGCGAGCAGACGAGTGAAAATTATGAGGGCTGGTATACACCAGAGGCATTAAACAGAAAAAACGCCATATAGTGTAGTAATTACTTTAATATGGAACAGCAATTAGAGCAAACATAAAATCCAGACACATCCATTAAAAGCATGTAAAAACAAAGCTGCTGCCACTCGGACCTCCGATGAGACAGTGTGACGTCACTCTGCATGCTTCAACTGACGTGTTTCACAGATTAGTGCATCTTCAGGGGCGACTAATGTCTGTGTTAGGGGCCATGATTATGTTACCTATCACTGGAAATGGCACCACCTCACTTCCGGTTCAGTGCCATTTTGTCATTGATATCAAAATAAACAAATGGGTGCCATCTTATCGAAGATCATGGAGTTTATAAAATAAAACACATATTCATGCTCTTTACAAGATCTTAGTAGTGCTGTGCACCAGACAATGATGCCACCATCAGCATTAGAAAGGAGTACCGATAGACCTACAAATATACAACTTAGGGTCACCATAAATTTTGTGGATGATAAAAAAAAAACACACGATATGCATATTAAATATAAAATCTTAACTCTGTACTAAAGTTAAAAAACAACAGGTATATACAGTAGGAGGAAGAAATAAGAGTGGTGCGCTTATTCAATAACGTGCCATGAATTAATATACTTAAAAAATGAACATGATAAGTATCCAAAACATACAAATAGATAAATGTGAGTAAAAGTCCAACTAAAGCCCAATGGTAGGAGTCAGTTCATATAAAGGTAAAAATCTCATAGAGGTAACTTGATAGAAGAAAAAACAGACAACACATCAATCCAAACATCGACTGTTATATTTATGAATTTGCCACTCACCTCCAAAAATGACCCAAGGGTCAAACAAGGCTCATCGGATAGTCAGATAAGAAATCCTGCTGATGGATCTGTAAAGACATCCAGGTCCCAAGCGAAGACGAAGAACTACGTCCAGATCTTGGTATCTTGGGAAACTCCATATATAGAGGAAACAGCTCGCTACAAGAAATGGCACTTCTTGTATAAATGGCGCTCAAAGGAAACAAAGAACAGCCATAGTGCAATATTGCCAAATAAAAAGTAAATTTATAAGTAAAAGAAGCTGCTTACATCAAGTAAGAATAAAAATTGCAGTAAGAAACAATGGCAGTAGTGACACACACGCCTCCTCACCGCACTTCCGTAAAATGCCACCGGAAATGATGTCACAAGACTCCACCCAACACGTTGCGTCACTGGTCACATGACTTCCTCAGAGATAGGAGCCAAGTGACAAGCACCAGGTATTTATACCCCCTCCAACCAATGGGCAAGCCTTAGAAACAGGCGAGTCATCAGTTCATCTGTGTCCAATATAATTAATTGGCCAATAAGAAAAAACATCCATCATGGCCAGAAAAAACTGCCTAGTAATCGAAAGGTGATAGGTTGCACACAATACAATAAAATGAAATCAATTAAATACAACACTAAATGGCAGACAAACATGGAAGATTTTAGATATTCAATATGCAAATTGATACAGAAATATTTTTCGTACAAGATTTCCTAAAAAGGAATATTTGAGAGAAAAAAATAAATCCAAAAATAAAGATATATAAAATATACACAATAAGAACGAGAGAGAGAGAGAGGATGATCACAGTGGGCAAAAAACAATAGTGCTGCCACATGTAGTTTAGATAAACAATTATAGACATACTAAGTAAGTATGAGAGGATGACATCCAGTGGACAAGAACAATATCACCACTGAAAGGATACATAATATATAAAAATATAAAAAACATATAGAAATGACCAGAAATGCTCATAAATACACTAAACAGTGGTTTCATTGTATAAGACTAAACGTAATAGATAAGTAAACAGAAATGGAAATGAAAAAATGAACATCTAGAAATCAGAAATGAAACAATTAAGGTCAAAAATCAATGGTCAACCCTTGAGGATGGAAAGATTTCATTTCAAAATCCATTTTGATTCACATTTACTCAGTGTGTTAACCCTATTACTCCCTCTCCAGTGAGGTTTGTATCCTTCAATTACCCAAAATTTCAATACTGAAGGGTCCTGTGAGTGGAATTGGGCAAAGTGTCTAGGGACACAATGCTTAGTAAACCCCTTATGAATTTTTTGAATATGCTCTCTAATCCTTTTCCACATCGGGCGTTTAGTCCTACCGATGTATTGTTTCAAAGACGGACATTGGAGGAAATACACCACCCCCTCTGTCCTACAAGAAATTTGATCTGATATTCCTTATTGGTAGCAGTGGATTTGAATGTATTGCCTTTTTGGCCATTCAACTTAGTATTTTTGCATGCATAACATCTCCTGCATGGGAAAAAAAAAAGGTGACACTAGCTGCTTGACTGGGAGGATCAGGGACATTCTTCGCAATCATATCCCGTAAGGTAGGTGCTCGCTATTCGTGAATTTCGGAACCACTGGTAGAATGGTACACAACTGGGAGTCGGCTCTTAGAATGGACCAGTGTTTCTTAAATATTTTTTCTATTTGCTTATGTTGTACATTATAATTCAGAATAATAGGGAGATCATAGGTGGTTCTTTCAATTCTTGATTTATCTATCGTTAGAGATGTTCTCTCTATTCTAGTGACATCTATATTTAGATGAGGCAGGAAATGTACGAAAAGTTCTGGACAGCCGCACACCGGGAGAAATTTCATGTGTCTTTATTATAGAAACTGGATCATGAAGTACACAAGACACCACAGCAACAAAGTACAGGAAAACAGCTGACGTGTTTCACACTTATGCTAAGTGCTTACTTATAGCTGACAACCATGGAAATGAGAACCACATATAAACTCTATACTCTAAGCCATGTGACCATGTAATGATGCAAAGAATCACTTTCGCGCAAACCAATCAATAAACGCTTATTGCAATTTTTTTTACTAATAATATGTAGAAAAATACGTATCGCCCTAAACTGAGGGAAAAAAAAAAATTATATATTTTTGGGGGATATTTATTATAGCAAAAAGTAAAAAATATTGCGTTTTTTTTTCAAAATTGTCGCTCTTTTTTTGTTTATAGAGCAAAAAATGAAAACTGCAGAGGTGAACAAATACCACCAAAAGAAAGCTCCATTTGTGGGGAAGAAAAGGATGTCAATTTTGTTTGGAAAACATATCGCACAACCGCGCAATTGTCAGTTAAAGCGACACAGTGCCGAATCGCAAAAAACGCTCTGGTCTTTGGCCAGCGAAATGGTCCAGGTCTGAAGTGGTTAAATGGGTGGAACTCTGCTTTAACTGCAAGGGAGGATGAATATGTTGACTAATATATATATTAACTGGTTAGTACATATCTTAATACCCACATGTGTATGCAAACCATGTGCTTGTGTGTAATGCTGGAATAGATTACATAATCAATGAGAATCCTAAAACATATCAAACCCCTGAGAGGAAAATAAATAATTACACATAGGGGGAGATGTACTAAAACTGGTGCACTCACAATCTGGTGTCTCCTTAGACAAAACGCATCGGGACAAGCCCTGCGGATGCCATTGTGTTGGTCATATTGTACCTTTTTAAGTGCTTTTTATACACCTACTAAATGTGAGTGTTCCATTTATCTTTTATTAAATGCATCATATTTTTTACTGGTTCACACTATGTGGAGTTTTTTCTTTCTTTGCTTTAATGTTTGACTGCATGAGAGGATCCAGCACATCACGCTGGCCATTTCTAAAGATTACTGCCTTGTGTTGATCTTTGGATGGATGGACCATCTTCCACTCTGATCCTGACTACATACCTAGATGCTTCATATATTGGTGTCTTACACCACAAGCTCTATCGACTCATTGACCATAAGCACAATTGAGTCCTCTTAGTCCGGTAAGCCTTCTAATAACTGGTGGTGGTTTTGTTACAGTTGTTCAATATAATACTGCTATCACGTGGATATACCTTTTTTGGTCTAGAAGTTATTCTTCCCTTGTTTTCATCACTCCTTCATGGACTTTTTTTTATGTCATACTAAATTTTTGTATGATTACATATGGACTCACTGAACACTGGATTATTATTTTTTTTACTTATGTCTCTATTTTATATAAATACACTTACTATTTGTAGTTTGTAGTTGTAGTTGTAGACATTTCAACATTGTCTCCTCACATCACTATTCCATGTATTGTATATGGCTATTTATATTACTCAGAATGTGTAGAAGCACATACATTTTATTTTATTTTTTAATCACATTGTTTGTGGTCATTCACATTTCACTTCAGTGTTTTTGTATATACATTTCTGCACATTATTTTATATACATATTTCTTGTTTATACCTGTTAGGTGTTGTGCTGGCTGCTATTTGATTATTCTTCTTTGTGGTGTTAGCGCGATATATACCAACTTTTTTCCTGCTGTGTATGGTAGTCAATCAGCTTCTAACTTCAACTTGTTCAATTAAGCTTTGACAATAAAACTTGAAAGCTGATTGGTTTCTATGCAGAGCTGCAACAGATTTTGCACTTTTCAGTTTTAGTAAATCTCCCCTATAGTGTATAATCAAAAAAGAATCCAGACAAAAACTAAAATGAACCATATGCATTGTGTAATAGAATATTTCCAATATTGATAATATTAATACTAATACCGAGGAGAAAAACAAAACAAAAGGAAGTAATATCTAACTAGTGTCAATTAAACAGTTGACATCCCAGTCGATATTGTGGCCCAGAGGGAAATAGGTCTTAAGCTCGTACAACCAGTACATTTCCATTTTGGAAATTTCCCTGGTGCGATACAAGCCCTCCAATGAGGCTGTAGCTTAGCTATGCCCCCAAATGTTAAACAACTAGGTTGCATAGATGGACTATGTTTAGTATACCCCATTCGTATATTGTATATGTGTTCTTAAGGCAGTCTCTCAACCTGCGGGTTGTCCAGCCTACATATTGTTTCTGGCATGAATACACTAAGAGGTAGACTACATGTTTGGTTTTAAACAAGATGAAAGAATTCCCTTCCTTCTTCCCTCCTATTCCCTTCCTGTAACATTAGATGAAAAGGATTCAATTTTTTCCAAAAGTTTGTTGCCAACCATACAAATGACACAGCGATTGCAAGGATAGAATCCCTTCATGTTATTAAAAAAGGTAGTATGGAGAGGATGATTAATAATGTTAGGTGCCAATCGATCATGGAGACTAGAGGCTTTTCTCTAAACAATCTCTGTTTTTCAGGTAAATATTTAAGGATGGGATCAGCTCTAAAGATATCCCATCTGTTTTTAATAATTTGTTTGATTGTGTTGTACAGAAAAAGAAGTGATGAATGGACAGAACATTTTATTATTGTTGGCTTTATCTTTTGGAGCAAGTAAAGTGTTCCCATTAATCCTTCTTATTTGTTCAATAGTGTTGTCTATATCGGATTCTGCATACTCTTTTTCTAAAAATCCTTGTTTCAAAACAAGAGACTGTTCTATATAATCCACCTCTTTACTACAATTCCGCCACATCCTCATGAACTGCTCTTTAGGTATATTTTGGAGCCATGAGGGGTGATGACAGCTGCTTAATGGAATACAACTATTCCTGTCAGTGTATTTGAAGTTGATTTAGTGTAAGCCTGTCCCTCCCTGATTAGTAAATTTAATCTAAAAAGTTAACCTCTTCATTACTGTAAGTGAAGGTCAACTTAATGTTTTTATTGTTTGAGTTGAGCATGGAAAAAAATTCAATAAAAGATGTTTCAGCCCCTCTCCAGATTTGTAGGATATCATCATGCAGCGTTTGTAGAATGCCAAATTGTCCCATTTATCAACATTAAACATCATTTACCACACAGTTGCCCAATGAAACAGTGCACTGAGGTCAGCTTGTAAGTTGGAGATATCCTGTAAGGATATTATTCCACTGCATAGCTTGGTGTCATTTGCAAACACTGAAATGGTACTTTTAATCCCAGACCCTATATAATTAATATATTAAAAAGTAATGGTCCCAACACTGAATCTTGGGGTACACCACCAATAACCCTAGACCATTCAGAATATGAATCATTACCCACTACTCTCTGAATTTTCTCTTTTAGCCAGTTTTCTAGCCATTTACAAACTGATTTTTCCAGACCTGTAGACTTTATCTTAGCCGTGTGTGGGGAACTGTGTCAAACCCTTAGTCCAAGATTTTACTTGCCTCCTCATAAAAAGAAATCAGATTTGTTTGACAACGTCTGTTCCTTCATTTTTATATCTTTTAAAAGCTCTTTTCTTATTATTTATAGCTTTTTTAACTTTGGATGTGAGCCATATAGGTTTAATTTTTAGCCTTTTAAACTTGTTGTCCATGGGAATATACTTTGCAATGTGTTCACATACAGTCGCTTTGAAGAATTCCCATTTCTGTTCTGTGTTCATCAATGCCAATATTCCCTCCCAGTCTAATGGCGCGTACACACGGTCGGACTTTTCAACTACAAAAGTCCGACAGCCCGTCCAACAGACTTTCGACGGACTTTTGGCGGACTTGCGGCGGACTTTCTAACGAACGGACTTGCCTACATACGATCACACAAAAGTCCGACAGCCTAGTACGCGGTGACGTACACCAAGTCCGACGAGACTATAAAACGGAAGTTCAATAGCCCGTACGACACCCTTTGGGCTCCTTCTGCTAATCTCGTGTTTATCTAGTGTTAGTAGAAGTTTGGTGAGATACGATTCGTGCTTGTGAGACACGTATTTTTCAGTTCGTTTTAACTGTTGTTCAGTCTGTGCTTGTGAGGTTTGTATCTGCTTTTCAGTGCATGTGGTCAGTTCGCATTGAGTAATCAGTGTTTTATTGTCCGCACGTTGCTGATTTTCAGGTCGCTCTTCACAGGCCTTGCTGTTCTTCAGTGCGTTCTGTTGAATGCGTTCTGACCAGCCAACCATTTTGAAGCCATGTTACGTGTACGTACTCGTCGTAGAGCTCGTGCATTGTATGTGCTTGGTGCTGTAGTTCATTCTTCAGCCCAAGACCAGTCCATGAACAGGGCGAGGAGGAGTTCATGGACGAAGAATTGGTTGCTCCAGGGAGACCAATTCTGTAACATGCCATTGCTCCGTGAGATCCGTGAGAATAATCCTGAGGATTTCAGGAACTTTCTCCGGATGATGGACCCTGTTTTTGACCGTTTGGTGGCTTTGCTCACCCCTTATATCAGCAGGCAGGATACCTGCATGAGGCAAGCCATCACTCCGGAGCAGAGGCTAGTCGCCACGTTGCGTTACTTGGCGACGGGGAGAAGCCTGCAGGAACTTAAGTTCTCAACAGGCATCTCCCCCCAGGCTCTGGGGATCATTATCCCAGAGACCTGTTCTGCTATAATTCAGGTCCTGCAGAAGGACTATATTAAGGTAAGAATTGTTATCCTTTATTAGCATCACATGTTATTTTATTTAATGTTTGATAATGTAATGTATTTCTTTACTCAAACACTACTTACCATCATTGCAATATAGTGTGAATGTCCCCTTTTTGTCCTCATGCATGCTGTAATCTTTGAATGCTCTTTTTTGTCCTGCATGCATATTTGCCTTCACTAACCTCCCCAGCATGCAATGCTGGGCCCATATCCACCTAGTCTACTCACTTTAAATGTATTTTGTCAGCTGCATTGTAGTTATTTTCCCCTAAAATGCATCCAAATAGTGTGTGTGTGTCATTAACTCGATTTACAATCCCCTCCCCCCTACAACCCTTCCAAATAGTCTGTGTGTCATTATCTCGATTCACAATCCCCCCCCACAATTCATCCAAATAGTCTGTGTGTCATTAACTCGATTTACAATCCCCTCCCCCCCTACAATTCATCCAAATAGTGTGTGTATCATTAACTCGATTTACAATCCCCTCCGCCCCCCTACAATTCATCCAAATAGTCTGTGTGTCATTATCTCGATTTACAATCCCCTCCCCCCCTAAAATTCATCCAAATAGTCTGTGTGTCATTAACTCGATTTACAATCCCCCCCCCTAAAATCCATCCAAATAGTGTGTGTGTGTCATTAACTCGATTTACAATCCCCTCCCCCCCAAAATCCATCCAAATAGTGTGTGTGTCATTAACTCAATTTACAATCCTCTCCTGCCCTAAAATCCATCCAAATAGTGTGTGTGTCATTAACTCGATTTACAATCCCCCCCCACAATTCATCCAAATAGTCTGCGTGTCATTATCTCGATTTACAATCCCCTCCCCGCTATAATTCATCCAAAAAGTCTGTGTGTCAATAACGCGATTTACAATCCCCTCCCCCCCTACAATTTATCCAAATAGTGTGTGTGTCATTAACTTGATTTACAATCCCCTCCCCCCTACAATTCATCCAAATAGTGTGTGTGTCATTAACTGGATTTACAATCCCCCCCCCCCACAATTCATCCAAATAGTGTGTGTGTCATTAACTCGATTTACAATCCCCTCCCCCCCCCCACTTCATCAAAATTGTGTGTGTGTCATTAACTCGATTTACAATCCCCCCCCCCCCAATAATTTGTTATAATGTTCTGTAGGGTTGATTTACAAAAAGCAAATATATGTTGCACTTTGCAAAATGCATTTGCACTCTTCAAGTGCATTTGCTCCAGGGCTTTAGTAAATGAGCAGAAGCTCTGCTGATTTCCATCATCCAATCATGTGCAAGCCACAAAGTTTTTTGATTAATTGCCCTTGCATGTGATTGTGTACTCCTTGCAACATGAAGCCTTACCTCATTTACTAAGCTCTGGAGCAACCGCACTTGCAGAGTGCAACAACTGCACTTTTCAATGTGCACAGTCTTGTAGCCCTTTTAGTAAATCAAACCCTGCGTGTCCTTAACCACTTAACAACCGGCCCATAGCCGAATGACGGCTGCAGGGCGGTTGCTTAACTCTGGGAGGACGTACTATGACGTCCTCCCGGAAGTCCCCTCTCGCGCGCCCCCTGGGGCGCGCACCCGAGCACATCCGTGACCGCCGGGTCCAGAGGACCTGGCGCATCACGGATCCCGGTAAATGGCCGCTGATCGCGGCCGTTTACCATGTGATTGCACCGTCAAATGACGGCGCGATCACATGTAAACAGACCGGCGTCATCTGATGACGCCGGTTCCTCTCCTCCCCTCCTGTGTACCGATCGGTACACTGTGGAGGAGAGGGAGATGGATGAATGGCTGCAGCGCTGTGGGCTGGATGTGTAGTGCCCACAGCGCTGCACAGAGACATCCAGCCATCCATCCATCCATGCTCAGCCATCCCTTCTGCTGTGCAATACTCTGCAAAGCCCACATTACTCTGCAATACCCCCATAATACTCTGCAAAGCCCACATTACTCTGCAATACCCCCATAATACTCTGCAATACCCCCATAATACTCTGCAATACCCCCATAATACTCTGCAAAGCCCACATTACTCTGCAATACCCCCATAATACTCTGCAATACCCCCACGATACTCTGCAACACCCCTACAATACTCTGCAATACCCCTATAATACTCTGCAATACCCCCACAATACTCTGCAAAGCCCTGCCATACTCCGCCATACCCCGCCATACTCCGCCATACCCCGCCATACCCCGCCATACCCCGCCATACCCCGCCATACTCCGCCATACCCCGCCATACTCCGCAATACCCCGCCATACTCCGCAATACCCCGCCATACCCCGCAATACCCCGCCATACTCCGCCATACCCTGCCATACTCCGCAATACCCCGCCATACTCCGCAATACCCCGCCATACTCCGCAATACCCCGCCATACTCCGCAATACCCCGCCATACCCAGCCATACCCTGCCATGCTGAGCCATGCTTGGCTCTACTCGGCCTCTGTATGTAGACAGGCTGTGGAAGTCTCACACATGTGGTATCGCCGTACTCAGGAGGAGCAGGAGAATCTATTTTGGGGTGTCATTTTTGCTATGTACATGCTATGTGTTAGAAATATTGTATAAATGGACAGCTTTGTGTTAAAAAAAAAATGCGTTTTAACCACTTCCCGCCCGCCGGCCATCATACAACATCCTTGACTTTGTGCGGGGATATCTGAATGATGCCTGCAGATATCATTCAGATATCAGCTTTTTCAGCCGGCAATTCCCTACACCATAAGAATGATCATAGCGGCTGTTCCACTGCTTGATCGTTCTTACGGGAGGCGAGAGGGGATGTCCCCCCCTCCCGCGCTTCTACCGACTCACAGCTACGATCGAAGCCAGGATCGTTTTTTTTTTTTTTTTAATTTCAGGCTTCCCAGCCTAGAGGCGAGAGGACCTGTCATGCCATATTCCTATTACAAGGATGTTTACATTCCTTGTAATAGGAATAAAAGTGGTCAATTTTTTTTTTTTTTTGGAAAAAAGCATCAAACTAAAATAAATAAAGTAAAATGAACAATAAAAAAAAAAAAAAAAAATTTTAAAGCGCCCCTGTCCCTGTGTGCTCGCATGCAGAAGCGAACGCATACATAAGTCCTGCCCACATATGAAAACGGTGTTCAAACCACACATGTGAGGTATCGCTGTGATCGGTAGAGCGAGAGCAATAATTTTGGCCCTAGACTTCCTCTGTAACTCAAAACATGTAACCAGTAAAAAATTTTAAAGCGTCGCCTATGGGGATTTTTGAGTAGCAAAGTTTGGCACCATTCCACAAGCGCATGCAATTTTGAAGGGTGACATGTTGGGTATCTCTTTACTCGGCGTAACTTCATCTTTCACATTATGCAAAAACATTGGGCTAACTTTACTGTTTTGGTTTTTGTAAAGCACAAAACATTTTTTTTTTCCAAAAAAAACGCGTTAAAAAAATTGCTGCGCAAATACCATGCGAGATAAAAAGTTGCAACGACCGCCATTGTATTCTCTAGGGTCTTTGCTAAAAAAACATGTATAATGTTTTGGGGTTCTATGTAATTTTCTAGCTAATAAATGATGATTTTTACATGTAGGAGAGAACGCCTGAAGGTGCTCCCCTGCATGTTGGGCCTCTGTATGTGGCCACGCTGTGCAAAAGTCTCACACATGTGGTATCGCCGTACTCGGGAGTAATAGCAGAATGTGTTTTGGGGTGTAATTTGTGGTATGCATATGCGGTCTGTGAGAAATACCCTGCTAATATGACAATTTTGTGGAAAAAAAAAAGTAAAAAAAAAAACCTTGATTTTGCAAAGAATTGTGGGAAAAAATGACAACTTCAAAAAACTCACCATGCATCTTTCTAAATACCTTGGAATGTCTTCTTTCCAAAAAGGGGTCATTTGGGGGGTATTTGTACTTTTCCGGCATGTTAGGGTCTCAAGAAATGAGATAGGCCGTCAGTACTTCAGGTGTGATCAATTTTCAGATATTCGCACCATAGTTTTTGGACTCTATAACTTTCAAAAAGACCAAATAATATCCACCAATTTGGGTTATTTTTACCAAAGATATGTAGCGGTATAAATTTTGGCCAAAATATATGAAGAAAAATTACTAATTTGCAAAATATTATAACAGAAATGAAGAAAAATGTATTTTTTTACAGATTTTTCGGTCTTTTTTCTTTTACGGCGCAAAAAATAAAGAACCCAGCGGTGATTAAATACCACCAAAAGAAAGCTCTATTTGTGTGAAAAAAAGGAGAAAATTTTCATATAGATACAGTGTTGCATGACTGAGTAATTGTCATTCAAAATGTGAGAGCACCAAAAGCTGAAAATTGGTCTGGTTAGGAAGGGGGTTTAGGTGCCCAGTTGTCAAGTGGTTAAACTTGATTTTGAATTTCACCCCCCCCCCCTAAAATGTAACAATGTGCCATCAGAGGGGGTGAACAATCTGATAAATGGGCCTTTATATATTATTTCATAAATAATATTTCAATTAATGTTATACTGATGCTGGGCAATAATGTTTTAAAAGTGTAATGTTCTTGGAATGTTATTTTAAAAATTACTGATTTTTTGTTTCTTGTTTGATTCCCCAGTTTCCTTCAGCACCACAGGAATGGCAGACTGTGACATCCCATTTTGCCACCCGTTAGGACTTTCCCAATTGTGGAGGGGCTATAGATGGGAAACACGTCCACATCGTGCCACCACCCCATTTGGGGTCATACTATTTTAATTATAAGGGGTTCCATATTATTGTCTTAATGGCGGTGGTGTCGGCACAATATGACTTTCTGTATGTGGACGTGGGGAAGAATGGCCGGATGTCGGATGGAGGAGTATTTGCTCAGACGGAGTTCTACCAGCGTCTCCAGTGTGGTGGCCTGGGATTGCCATCTGATGCCGATAACGTGGAAGGTCTCCCCTTTGTCTTCATAGCAGATGAAGCCTTCAGTCTGAGAAAGCACCTCATGAGGCCATTCCCCCAAAGGACCCTCACCCCGGAGAGGAGGGTTTTTAATTTCCGGCTGGCCAGAGCGAGAAGAGTTGTGGAGAATGCTTTTGGGATTCTAGCTAGCCGGTTCCGCCTGTTTCAGACAGCTATAAACATGGTGGAATACAAACTGAATTACATTATTCTAGCGTACTGCATCCTGCACAACTTTTTAAAAAAACATTCCAACAATTATATTTCATCAGTTGGGCCTGAGGCCGGACTTATTAGTGACAATCCTCTGACAGGCCAGGATACTGTCCATACTGGCTTGGCCCCCCAAAGTGCCCGTCAAGTTCGGGATCAATATGTAGATTATTTTATGGGTAGGGGGCCATTACAATGCCACAGAATATTTAATTTTTTTAAATAAAAAATCTTGATCAGATATATCTTGAATTATATTTATTGTTTGCCTTTCTTTTTGGCTTTCTCCTACGTTATCCTAGAGCACTTGTAGTGCCAAGTGTATTTTCCTTTAGTAAATAAGCACCATGGTCACTGTAAACAACTAATAACTTACAAAACTGATATTGAGCATTGAAAGAAGAAGCGACACATCTTGTTCATTACTAACAGATTTTTTATTAACCAGTGCACATTCACTTGTGCGTTTGTAAAAAATGGTGATTGTCAAAATATATATATATATTTTAAATTTTTTTACAATATAATTATGTTTTAGTTTTTTACATTATTTTATATTTTTTGGTTTTAACAAACAGGCCTCAATATTAATTTTTTTTTTTTTTTTCTTTTAAACAAACAGGCCTCTATATATATATTTTTTTTTTTACAAACAGGCCTCTAGATTTTTTTCTTTTTTACAAACAGGCCTCTATATATATATATATATATATATATATATATATATATATATATATATATATATATGTATATATATATATATTTTTTTTTTACAAACAGGCCTCTATATTTTAAATTAAAAAAAACAAAAAAAAAAACAGGCAAAGAATTTTAATACTATAAAAGAAAAGGCCCAGAATGGGGTCAGCAAACAAGGAAATGAAGAACATGATCAATGTTTTTTTTGTTGAAAAAGTGAATTTAGATTTTCCCCAAAACATCAAACATGTTCTTCATTTCCTGCTACATACTATCCAACCGATTACGCATTAAATCAATATCCCCATTCCAGGCCATTAGCTGTCCAATTAGGCGTTGTGCACGGTCTGTGCTAAAAGGTTCAACCAGACCTAAAATTGAAGGAAAAAAAGATGTCTTTAGAAATATGCAGCCATACATAGATTACCTTACCATAAGCTGGTGTGTCAGACACTCACCTGGTGGGGTGCCCATGTTGCGTACTTCGTGAACATCCTCGGGGGTGGCGCTGGTGCTTGATTCTTGCACAACCAGATCACCTAAAATAGATGAGAAAAAATGTATTTAAAAATATGCAGCCATACATAGATTACCGTAAGATGGTGTGTCAGACACTCACCTGGTGGGGTGCCCATGTCACCCACCTCTCCTTCCTCCACATCCTCTGTGGGGCTTGGGCTGATTTCCCAATTCGGGTGTTGCGGTCGGGGGTCACTGGGTTCATCTTGTCTGAGTCTTTTCTCCCCTATGTGAATGAAACAAAAGATATACTTAGCACAAAGATATCGGAGTCCAGGAATAGTAATCTGAAACATTGTAGTGAAGTGGTGTACAAATTGTCTGTTTGGGCAGCGTTCCTAGTTGAAGACATAATAAAAATTCACATTGAAATCTCTCTCTCTCAGCACTTTACGGATCTGTCTGTACTGATCCGGCTCCCGGAGTTTGAGGTCGGACTATCTTTTCCGAATCTGATCTTTCACCCCAAAAGTAAGATGCAATGTCTTCACCACCTTCGCCATTATTTTGGCTTTTCTGAAATTAGGCCGGGCGTACAGTCCATACTTCCCATCATAGTCATTTTTACGCAAAATTGCCACCATCTCCACCATCTCTTTAATGGCCATATTGGAGGCCTTAAATCTCTGCTTCTCAGATCGGGACGTTCCGGGCTCCGGGCTTTCATCGCTACCTGAGGTAGTACACACCTGATGTGTCTCCGCCATTGTTCCTCCCACTACGCACCATAGAGAGGAAGGGCGGAGAATATTCGGTAAAAAAGAACGTCAGGGGCGGGCGATGCAGGCGGAGTTTCACGCATGCGCAGTGTATAAAAAGAGTTATTACGCATGTATCGTACATACGTACTTTCTGTCTGTAGATACAAGGGGTGGAGAATATGCGTTAAAATAGAACGTCAGGGGCAGGCGGAGTTTCACGCATGCGCAGTTTATAAAAAGAGTTATTACGCATGTGTCGTACGTACGTTCTGTGCGTAAAGACAAGGGGCTGAAAATAAACGTCAGGGGCAGGCAAAGCAAATTTAAAGAGCCAGAATTTCTGTCGGCATTTATTGACAAGTACAGGGAGATGAGGAATCTGTGGGAGGTCAAACACCCTCAATATTACCTAAAACACGTAAGGAAGTCAACGCTGGAGAGACTTCTGACATTTGTGCAGACGTTCATCCCAGAAGCAACCATGGAGATTTTGTTACAGAAAATTGGGATCTTGAGAAATATGTATAAGAGGGAGCATAACAAGATCCAGAATTCCCTGAGATCAGGAGCATCAGCAGATGATGTATATGTACCCAGGCTGTGGTACTACAATAAACTAAGTTTTCTTGATGACCAGACTGAAGCCAGGGCATCACTTTCAACCCTTCCCTCCACCCTTCCATGCACCCTTCCATGCACCCCAGCAGAGGCTGATGAGGACCAAGCTGGGTCTTCCATCCTGGAAGAACCGGATGTGACCATCTGGAGTCAGGTAAATTAATTTTAAAAATATTTAGTGTCCTAATATTAATGATGTTAACTAGATGTTATAATTGATGAAGAATTTATCCTAAACATGATGTATACATATCAATTGACAGTAGAGGCCAAAAATGTTTGTCACCTGCTTTAAAAAATGATGGTGTCAGATTTCTATACTCTTATTAATATATGTATTAACATTGAATTTGCAAGTCATGAGAAGAAAATTGTGTGTCATTGATGAACCAAAAACAAAAAACTAAAACTATGTCCCTTTTTTATACACAGGATGAAGTCAGCCAGGAGGAAAGTGGAGAAAGTGGCAGGCAGGAGGAGGCCGGGCCCAGGGACAGCCAGGAGGAGGCCGGACCCTGTGTCATCCAGGAGGAGGCTGGGCCCAGTGTCAGGCAGGAGGTGGCCGGGTCCAGTAGGAGCCTGACACAATCACAAGTGGCTCCCCTCCGCCTTCCTACAAAAAGGACCAGGAAGGGGACGGTGACACAGGAGGCATCGCTGCGCCTCATGAGAGAGGCAACAAATTTTCTGAAGAGCCTCTCCGAAGCTGAAGAGGCCTATGGCCCCCACAAGGGGCTGAAGGGCGAGCTAACTGCCAACACCCAAATAAATGAGGCAGCCCCTCCTCCTCCTCCTGCCACAACTCAACCACCAGAGCCACAGCCTACAAGGAAGGCTGCAGGGAAAGGTGCAGGGCAGCGTGGAGGGAAGGCTGCAACAAAGAGAAGAAAGTGATGACCTGGGTTCAGTCTGGTCTGACAGAAGATGCAGGCTGTGGTAGTACCACAGCCTGGGGACATCTATGCCATCTGCTGATGCTCTTGATCTCTGGGATTCCTGGACCAGATTGTGCTCCCTCTTATATGGACTCCTCAAGATCCCAACTTTCTTTTCCACAGACTTTTGCCAGCGTTGACTTCCTCTTTATTTTCTTTACCATAAATAAATGGATATTTTAGTTTATGAAAAGACTTTATGTGTTTTAATTAACATCATTTATTTAGAGACAATGTCAAATTAACAAGGGATAACAACCTCCTTGAGGTTGCAAAAACACTAAAAAAAAAGATATAATGTTCTTGTGGTAACTTTACCAAAATAAATTATAACCAAAAAAGGTTCTTTGTGGGAACTTTATATACAAACAAAAATTAAACATTTACAAAAGTAATGGTTCTTTGTGGTAACTTTACAAAAAAAACACAAAAAAATAAAATATTTATTTATGGTAAATTTAAGAACTACAAAAAAAAATACAAAATGATTCTTTGTGGTAACTTTACAAACAAAAAAAAATTATATGGAGATAAAGATAAAATAATTTTGACAATAATCATAAAAAAAATCTTGATGAAATAAAAAATAAAAGATGACTCCAAAAAAAATTGTGTAAACATTAGTATGGAGATATGGCTTTTAAAAGAAATACAATATCATTCATGAGATCAAGAGAAATAATCCAGAAATCAGTTTGGGAGAACTCTGTGTGAATAGGAACAGCAAAACAACTTCATTCTTATAGCATTATTAAAGAAGACAATTAATGCGCTGCATTCAACTATCACAGAATTTGCAGCGTGAGGAATGTGCTACCTACAATACGAACACTAGTTTTACTAGACCGAGTGCTTCCGTTTAGTATTTGAGCATGCATCGTTTTTTTTGTCCGCCAAACTAGCATACAGACGAGCGGATTTCTGGGTCCAGCAAGTTCCAAATCTAAAGTCAGTCAGATTTGCGACTGGAAAAGTCCGCTGAAGGTCCGGTGAAGCCCACACACGATCGGATTGTCTGCCGGATTTGGTCCGTCGGCGTCCGTCGGACAAGTCAGGTCGAAAAGTCCGACTGTGTGTACGCGGCATTCGTCTTGGAGAGCAGCCCTCATCCTTGGAAAATTTGCTCTCTTAAAGTTAAGTGTTTTTTTTTTCCCGTATGTGTTTGTTGCTTAAAGCTAATTTATCACTCTCTACCTTAGGAGTAGTTGTGTTTTTGTTGCAGCCAGTGCAGGTCAATTTAGGCAGGCCTAGCTGTGAGCTACTCTTGTTTGTTTTGATCTGGGGGTGGGGAGTGGTTTTGGAGTATAGCAGCAGGTGACTGAAATCTCTCTGGCGCTCTCTAGTGCCCTCTAGAGGGTTCTGGAAATGAGGCAGGGCAGAGGAGGGGATGGGCATGGAGTATATCTGGGAGCCATGACCAATCCCCAACTAGGATTGGCAGGGGGCAGGCCCCCTATATATACTCATTGTCAGCCTGCTGTGGGAGGAGTTGTTGAGTGGAAGTACTGAGTGATGGAGTGTTAGGCTGTCGTGGCCCTAGAGAGAGCCCCCTTTCTGGGGGGGACCTCAGGCCTGGAGCTCGGGAGCTGGGAGGAAGTCTCTCTTTAGACGGTCATTGAGAGGTGTCCTGGAACAGGAGCAGGAGGACAGCGGGGAGCACTGCCGGGAAAGTCATTCAGGAGGGATGCATTCTGGGGTCCACGAGTGACAGGCACAGCGGAGAAGTCTGAGCGAGACATGCTAGGAGTGGATGTGAAGCCAGAGGGAGAGGCTGTGATGTCACCAGTGTTTGAGTCAAGTTGCTGCGGCCAGGTGGGTTGGCGGGACTTGTACAGGACTGTCTGGGATCAGTAGTCCACCAAGCTTTGCAGCTAGAACAAGAAGTATTCTTTTCATTGCTTTCGGTTGCTAAATCAGCAGGGACTGCAGACCCCTTGTCAGCAAATGGCTATTATTAAACTGTTAGGGCTTATTCAGAGTAGAACTAAACATGTGCTAGCTGTACCAGGAAACTATGATTGCGCAGTAGAGAAAGCAGAGTTTACTCAAGTGATGTGCTGGAGGAGTATGGAGAGCTTTAGAGACTGCCAATATACAGTTAGGTCCATATATATTTGGACACAGACACAATTTTAGAATTTTTTTCAGGTATTTACCAAAACATATTCAAGCTATAGTTATATAATGAATATGATCTGAAAGTGCACACTGAGAGCACACTGTGAGAGTATGTACATCCAAATCGGAGGAAGGGTTTAGGAATTACAGCCCTTAAGATTAGCCACCCCCCCTTTTTTCAAGGAACCAAAAGTAATTGGACAATTGATTGACAATTCAAAAGCTGTGTCATGGCCAGGTGTGGGCTACTCCTTCATTATTTATTCATCAATTAAGCAGGTAAAAGGTCTGGAGTTGATACTAAGTGTGGTATTTGCATTTGGAATCTTTTGCTGTGAACCTACATCATGCATTCAAAGGAGCTGTCCATGCAAGAGAAATAGGCCATTGTAAGGCTTCAAAAATAAAACAAATCCATCAGAGAGATAGCAGCAACATTAGGAGTGTCCAAATCAACAGTACATTCTGAGGAAAGAAGAACGCACTGGTGAGCTCAGCAACATAAAAAGGCCTGGACGTCCATGGAAGACAACAGTGGTGGATGATCGCAGGATCCGCTCTATGGTAAAGAAAAACCCATTCACAACATCCAGACAAGTGAAGGACACTCTCCAGGAGGTGGGCGTATCATTGTCAAAGTCTACAATCAAGAGAAGACTTCATGAGAGCAAATACAGAGGGTTCACCACAAAGTATAAACCATTCATAAACCTGAAGAATAAAAAAGCCAGATTAGACTTTGCCAAAAAACATCTAAAAAAGCCAGACCAGTTCTGGAAAAGCATTCTTTGGATGGATGAAACTAAGATTAATCTGTACCAGAATGACGGGAAGAAGAAAGTGTGGAGAAGGCTTGGAACAGCTCATGACCCAAAGCACACAGTCATCTGTAAAACATGGTGGAGGCAGTGTGATGGCATGGGCATGCATGGCTTTCAGTGGTACTGGGTCATTGGTGTTTATTGATGATGTGACAGAAGCAGCCAGATGAATTCTGCTGTGTTTAAAGATATACATTCAGCCCAGATTCAGCTAAATGCAGCAAAGCTGATTGGACGGCGCTTTACAGTGCAGATGGACAATGATCTAAAACACACAGCATAAACAACCCAGGAGCTTTTGAAGGAAAAGAAGTGGAATATTCTGCAATGGCCGAGTCAATCACCTGATCTCAACCCAATTGAGCATGCACTTCACTTGCTGACAGGCAAAATCAAAGGCAGAAAGACCCACAAACAAATAACAACTGAAGACAACTGCAGTTAGAGCCTGGTAAAGCAACAGAAAGGAGGAAACACAGTCTTTGGTAATGTCCATGGGTTCCAGACCTCAGGCCGTCATTGCCAGTAAAGGATTCGCAACAAAATATTAAAAATTAACATTTTATTTATGATTATATTCATTTGTCCAATTATATTTGAGCACCTGAAAATGGGGGGACTGTGTATAAAAATGGTTGCGGTTCCTAAAACTTGTACTTCATATGCTTCAACCCCTTGAATTAAAGTTGAAAGTCTGCACTTAAAATCCATTTGGATTGTTTCGTTTTAATTTTGTTCTGGTGGCATACAGAGCCCAAAGTATTAAAAATGTGCCTGTGTCCAAATATATATGGACCTAACTGTAGATTCACAATTGTTTGTTCAATTCAACAAGATTTATTTGGGCATCCCATGTCCCTTTTCCCCATCCAAGTTTAACCCCCTAATAAAAACAACAAAAAAACAAGCTAAAGGACTGTTCAATGACTGGCAATGTGTGTCTGAAGTGAATGCCTGGCAAAGAAGGGTAACGTGTGGAACTACTACACGCAGCAACCCCACGGGGGCACCGCTACACTAACAATAAATGAAATCATTTTATGTTCACTGCTACCCAGATGCTCTTATATGCACATTAGTAATAAGCTCTGCATGGTTTGAGATTACCAGGTCCACCAGGGCATCATTCCTAGTCAGGGCCTCTATGAACTGTATCATCAAATTTTCTTGTAATACGTTTATACATCTTTGCCCTTTAACTGTTCCAGCAGTGCAGTCAATCTTTGGGTAGTTAAAAACCCCCATTATTATCACTGTCCCAGCCCTTGTAGCCCTTTCCATCTGTGCAAGGAGTCTTCACCTTCCCATTAACACTGGCTGGCTTATAACAAACTCCATGTGAACTACACACATCTATATGCAGTTCCACCTATAATGCTTCAGCCTCATCACAGTCTCTATCAACTAGGTCCTCTTTCACACTCGCTTTGACATCACTTCTCACATAGAGACAGACATCGCCATCCTAAATTTTTACCCTGTCTCTCCGAAATAGTGCATAGCCAAGAATATTAATAGCCCAGTTATGTGAAGAGTGAAGCCAAGATTCAGAAATTCCAATTAAATCATACTTCTCTTCATGCATCAAAGTTTTCAACTCACCTATTTTGCTTGGAAGACTCCTGGCATTAGTGAACAAACACTTTAATGCATTATTACATTTTGCATATATTTTTGAGTAGTACAAATAGCACTATAATTTCCAATGGTTGTTTGTAACATGGGAACCTTCTTGTCACTTGCCATAACTCTCCCCCATCTATCCCCATTCTACCCTCCATTAATGTCTGACCCATAACTGACCTGTCTGCTGATTAAATTCTAGTTCACCTTCCCCCCCTCAATCCTAGTTTAAATACTCCTCCAGCCTTCCCATAAACCTCTCCCCCAGCACAGCAGACCCCCTTCCATTTAGGTGAAAAACATCTTTACCTTATAGGTTGTACCCACAAGCTTCAGCATGTGAATGAATAGGGAGTCTCTGCACAGAGACTTCTTTCATTCATCTGCAGTGCACAGACAGAGCCGCTGCTCTCACTTTTACATGTGGGTGCAGGTGCATGTTCCTAAACTCACACTGTCTGCATTGAGAGCTTTGCATCCGCACCCACACACATGTCAAATTGGGAGCAGCGACTGTGTCTGGGCAGCAGCTGCATCTCAATTAACATAGTTACATAATTAGTCTGGTTGAAAAAAGACATATGTCCATCCAGTTCAACCAATAGAAGGGAAAAATAATTTTTTTGCAAGCCTATATACACAATCCTATACCCACAGTTGATCCAGAGGAAGGCAAGAAATCCCAATAAAGCATGATCCAATTTGCACCAGCAGGGGAAAAAAATCCTTCCTGATTCTCCAAGAGGCAATTGGATATTCTCTGTATCAACTTTACCTATAAATATTTGTATCCAGTTATATTATGGGTATCTATGAAGGAATCCAGGCCAGAATCAGCTCTTGAGGGAGTCTATTCAACATTTTCACAACTCCTACTGTGAAGAAGTCATGAGTGCCCTCTTCTCCTTTGTGATGACCTTAAAGCGAATAACTTAACACCAAGTTCACTATATGGACCAACTTATGTACAGTATCTTGCAAAAGTGAGTACACCCCTCACATTTTTATAAATATTTTATTATACCTTTTCATGTGACAACACTGAAGAAATTACACTTTTCTACAATGTAAAATAGTGAGTGTACAGCTTGTATAACAGTGTAAATTTGTTGTCCCCTCAAAAGAACTCAGCACACGGCCATTAATGTTTAAACTGCTAGCAACAAAAGTGAGTACACCCCTAAGGGAAAATGTGCAAATTGGGCACAATTAGCCATTTTCCCTCCCCGGTGTCATGTGACTCGTTAGTGTTACAAGATCTCAGGTGTGAATGGGGAGCAGGTGTGTTAAATTAGGTGTTATTGCTCTTACTCTATCATACTGGTCACTGGAGGTTCAACATGGCACCTCATGGCAAAAAACGATCTGAGGATCTGCAAAAAAAGAATTGTTGCTCTACATAAAGATAGCCTAGGCTATAAGATTGCAAGGACCATACAGCAGTTTAACAGGTCAGGTTCCCCTCAGAACAGGCCTCACCATGGTCGACCAAAGAAGCTGAGTGCACGTGCTTAGCGTCATATCCATATGTTGTCTTTGGGAAATAGACGTATGAGTGCTGCCAGTGTTGCTGCAGAGGTTGAATGGGTGGGGGGTCAGCCTGTTAGTGCTCAGACTATATGCTGCACACTGCATCAAATTGGTCTCCATGGCTATCGTTTTAGAAGGAAGCTTCTTCTAAAGATGATGCACAAGAAAGTCCGCAAACAGTTTGCTGAAGACAAGCAGACTAACAGCATGGATTACTGGAACTATATCATGTGGTCTGATGAGACCAAGATAAACCTTTTTAGTTCAGATGGTGTCAAGCGTGTGCGGCAGCAACCAGGTGAGAAGTACAAAGACAATGTCTTGCCTACAGTCAAGCATGGAAGTAGGAATGTCATGGTCTGGGGCTGCATGAGTGCTGCCGGCGAGGGGGAGCTACAGTTCATTGAGGGAACCGTGAATGCCAACATGTACTGTGACATACTGAAGTAGAGCAAGATCCCCTCCCTTCGGAGACTGGGCCCCAGGGCAGTATTCCAACATGATAACAACCCCAAACATACCTGCAAGATGACCCCTGCCTTGCTAAAGAAGCTGAGGGTAAAGGTGATAGACTGGCCAAGCATGTCTCCAGACCTAAACCCTATTGAGCACCTGTGGGGCATCACCAAATGCAAGGTGGAGGAGCACAAGGTCTCTAACATCCACCAGCTCAGTGATGTCGTCATGGAGGAGGGGAAGGGAACTCCAGTGGCAACCTGTAAAGCTCTGGTGAACTCCATGCCCAAGAGGGTTAAGGCAGTGCTGGAAAATAATGGTGGTCACACAAAATATTGACACTTTGGGCCCAATTTGAACATTTTCACTTAGGGGTGTACTCACTTTTATTGCCAGCAGTTTAGACATTAATGGCTGTGATGAGTTATTTTGAGGGGGCAGCAAATTTACACTGTTATACAAGCTGTACACTCACTATTTCACATTGTAGCAAAGTGTCATTTCTTCAGTGTTGTCACATGAAAATATATAATAAAATATTTACAAAAATGTGGAGGTGTACCCACTTTTGTGAGATACTGTATTTATACATGTTGATCATTTCCCCCTTAATCCCATCTTCTCAAGAAAGAATAAATTCACTTCAGCTAATCTTTCCTCATAGCTGAGTTCTTCCATGCCTCTTATCAGTTTGGTTGCACTTTCTCCGCTTCCCCAATATCCTTTTTGCCCACAACTGAACTGCATATTCTAGATGAGATCTTACTAAAGATTTGTGTAGCACCCTCTAGTGTGTGCTAGGTGTAGGTCTGTTAGTGTAGGTAGATTTATTTAGCTCAGGGCCAAGCCTGAGCTGTGAATCTTGGTCGGGGTTCATTGAGTCATGGCTGAATGACTCATCCTGACAGCTCCTCTGGTGCCCCCCCTGGTCTACAAGGTTGTAGAAACTTCTAGAGCTAGCAGGTGGAGGTTAGGAAGAGCTGTTGAGAATGCTTATGAGGGCCTCAGCAAATCCCCAGTAAAGGGCTGTCAGGGGGCAAGCTCACCTCATATGCGATGCATACTAGCCCATTATGCTTTTACTTTGCAGGGGAAAAAAGAGGAAGTAAACCCATCAGGGTTTGCTTCCTCTTTAAGCTTATGATCTACCAGAACACCCAGATCCTTCTCCAACATTGATTCCCCCAGCTGTTCTTCTCCTAACATTTATGTTGAATGCCTGTTTTTTAGGCTCCAAGTGCATAACTTTACATTTATCAACCTCATTTGCCACATTGTTGACCAATTAAACAGTGCATTGAGGTTGGCTTGCAAGTTGGAGACATCCTGTAAGGATATTATTCCACTGCATAGCTTGGTGTCATCTGCAAACACTGAACTAGTACTTTTAATCCCAGAAGAATTTGCTGAGGTTGTGTGTGACCCTCTGGATGAGTCACAGCATGGTGAAAAAGGCACAAGACAGCAGGATCTTGGTGAAACACAACTGTGGTTTATTTACAAAGTCAATGTTTACAATGCGCAGGTATCAAAATAGCAAAACAAAACAAAAACAGGAAATAAACCCTTGCCACCTTGGGCATCTAACTACAAACACAGAAACCTAACTACCTGTCCTGGAGCACCCTACTGCTGCCTAGACACCTGGCTGTCACACAGACTTAATCTTACCACACAGAGCAGATGCTTCTCCCCAGTCTGCCATGCACAGGGATCTGGTTTCAGGATGAAGTATCCTCCCTAAGCAGCCTGGGAGTTTCATAGGGCCCAGAGTACTCAACCTGCTTCAGCTGAGCTTGTTAAACCTTCAGTGAGACAAGCAAGCTCACCACCCAGCACAAAAAGGAAAGCAGTTTGTATATTGCATGAACCTAGGACAAATATGTCTCCCATCCTGGACACAACCAATAGTTTTTCCTGGCTTCCTGTCACATACCCCCACTCTTGTTTCAATCCTAAGGTTGGAATACAGGTTGCCAGGCATGTGAAAAACCTGGGACAAGGCATCTGCATTCACAATTATAACACCTGGGTGGTGTTTCACTGTAAAGCTAAATTCTTGAAGGGCCAGGAACCACCTAATTACCCTCCTATTAGTCTCTTTGTTTTGTGCCATCCACTTTAATGGAGCATGATCTGTTACCAGCTCAAAATGTCTACCCAAGAGATAGTATCAAAGAGAATCTAAAGCCCATTTTATGACTAAGCATTTTTTTTTCACTGGTGACATAATTTACTTCATGGGGCTTCAATTTCTGGCTGAGGTGAATGACGGATATTCTCCCCTCTTGAAAACCTGAGACAATACTGCTCCTAACTCAACATCTGATGCATCAGTCTGGACCACAAAATCCCTTGAAAAGTCAGGTAAGTACAAAACAGGCTGACTACATAAGGCCTGTTTTAAAGGCCTCAAATGCTGCTTCCGCTTTCAGGGGTCCATTTGATCATGACAGATTCCTTCCCTTTTGTCAAATTAATCAGGGGAGCAGCCTGTGAGGCAAAATGGGGAATAAAGCACCGATAATAGTGAGCGATTCCTAAAAATGCTTGTGTCAGAGAACTCGCACAGCAAGTGCTCGTCGTGCAGTAGCTGCCAATCCCCGTTCCGCTAATGCCAATGCGCAAGCGCATGTGCGGAGCCTTCGGCAGGGACGAGTGAGATCCAGAGTGCGTGTGCGGCACGGCGCCCTATATAAACAGAGAGTCTGCCTAGTGTCAGTGCGGGATCGTCTTCAGCTTGTCCCTGTGTTCCGGATTACTGTTTCTGCCTGCTGACCTTGCTCCTGAAAACCCAGCTTTCTTTGACTACTCTCCCTGCCTGTTCATCTGCCTCTGCTTACAATACAGACCTTGACTTGGATTTATGACTAGGGCTCTGCCTTCTGATTGTGTACCTCGCTGCCAGCCCGTTGCCAACCTCTGTCTGTCCCTGACTACAGTTCCGCCTGCTGATTGTGTACCTCGCTGCCAGCCCGTTGCCAACCTTTGCCTGTTCCTGACGCTGCAGTTGATCCTAAGTCTGTACTTACCTACCTGGCTCCCGCTGAACAAGCCTGGTGATTAGTCTTCACATCTTCTCCAGAGAAGTTCCTGTGTCTCCAAGCTTCAGCCTTCTGCCTGCAGGCACCTGCACCCTTCGTTGCCCTAGCACTCCCTGTCTCCACCACCAGGGGTGCTTGGACCGGAACCGTGCAAGAGACCACCCTCATCATTTTGGGCTCCGCTGTAAGGTACGTGACAGCTTGAACCTGCTTCTTGCTGGTGGGGCGTGGCCAACTTTAAATAGCTTCAACTTTGTTTACCTGGGGCTTTATTATACTTCTCCCAATGGAAAGATTAATAAGGTATGAGCCTCAAATAGATCAAATAATTAAAAAATTATATGTGGGTACCATCATCCTAACAGCAATAGCAAATATAGAAGCTGGGGACAGCCCCCACTATGCCCCCCAGTGTGGGAAATGGACTACTGTATCTCGGTACCCAAAAATGACAAGAACATAATAAAAAATTTGAATTTTATCTATACAAGATTGTTAAAAATAGACACATGTCCATATATATGGATAAAAACAACATTTGTAATAGCATCTTCAAGGCATGTATTATTTCAAGCTAAATATATATAGTACTCCCGCGCTGTCAAATAGTTACAAACTAAAGATACACTGCAGCAGACACCTGGTTAACTGATCTTTAGCAGATAGAGAGGTGAATGAGTAAATAATGATGTTGCGTTGTGAACCCTTTAGGAAGTAATATGGATCACTACATTAAAGTGCTGGTGCCAGGTAAAAATAAATAAACAAAAATAAACACAGAAGTGTATATCTATGCAATCATGAACTGAAACACAAATTCCTGAGTGCTAAAGTGCAAAGCGGAAGGATTGTAAAGTGCAGCAAACATAGTAATCAACACATAGTGATGATAATTATAACCACTAGATGATAAAAACTAATCGTAAATGGTAAGTATATAGAAAAGTGAAAATGTTGCTGAAGTGAAGTCTTGAAACAAAGGATAATTTAATAACATATGGTGATAATGAACATATACTAGACATGTGCGCCGTCAATATATTTGTTTTGTTCCGTTTCGTATTAGAATTAATTCGTATTTCGTAATTCATGTCCGAAATTCAATTTAAATTCATACGAAATACGAATTTTCGTTAGGTTCGTTAACTTTTCGTAACAATTACGAATGTTCGTTATGATGAATTTATCATTATGAGCGGCTCCCACCATCCCTGTGCTGTGCTGACTTCCTGGGTTTTTAACTTTTAGGTTTTTTTAACTTTTCGTAACAATTACGAATGTTCATTAGGAATTTGGATCCGAAATTCGTAAACAAAATTTCGTATTTAGTACAAAATTTGGAAGCATGGCAATTCGTATTTCGAATCCTCCCGAATGTACGAATATACGTAAATTCATACGAATTTTCGATTCCTACGAAACTAATCGCACATGTCTAACATATACACAAATGAAATGTCCAGTGAGCCACCTTGGCTCAAATATCAAAAAATGTGTAAAACAGTCCAAAAAAACACAGTGACAGTGAAACAATGTTGGATATCCTTTCACCGTGAAAAAAAACACAAACGGCCGATGCCAGGCCAATCCACTGCAGTTACACCTGAATGTGCACAAGCCCCTCACCTTACTGCTGTAAGGTTACAGCCTGGATGAATCAAATACAGGGGTACTAGAGGGTCCCTCTTTGGTGTATACAGAGATGGATCATAGATATGGTGCAGCCTTCGCCTCCAGTTGGCTCGGTTAAGGTGGTAGGAAATGGAAGAAAGATCCCAATAGCGCAATACCGCTTAAAATGTATCAATTTATTAATAAGCACGAAGTAGATACACTCACTTTGTATTTAAAATGCTCAGATAACACTCCACGAGCGCCAAGCTTGTATACTTCCGTCACTTCCGGTTTCCGCCTATTGCTCCAATCCCGACGCGTATCGTCACATCACGTGACTTCATCAGGGGATAACAATAGGCTGTTTTTAAATAGTGTGTTGTAATTTTCTACCGGCGGCCATTTTCCTGTAGTCAGCCATTGAAATACATTGTGTCTGCCATTTTGCCTTGGTCTCTTATAGGTTTACATTATGGTGGCCATTTTTCCCTGGTCTTCACATAGACCAACACTATGGCGGCCATTAAAAAGAAGTCATAGAGGATATACAGGTCAATGGACGTATTATTGATACACTAGAGACCCCGGGGATGAAACAAATAAAACTGCTCACATAAAGTAAAATATATTTTGAACAAGGGAGAAGCGTGAAGTGGTGATCTTATAGCAAGGCAAATTTAGCCTCCTGAAAATAAATATAAAACATGTAAAAAACAAATAAGGATCCTTAGGAGTACCAGAGATGGCATAGGGAACAATATAAACATGCAAAAAGATGTTGATGAGAGCAAGGGCAATAAAGAGGGTGAAATGCCTATATAGTATAATGAAAAAAAGTTGATAATTGCTGGTGTAACAAGTAAATGGTAAAGGGTACATAAACAAGTAACTTGACTAGGCAATATATATATATAAATTAATCGAGGTAATGGAGTGGTATAAATGTAAGTGACATATAAAGACATCTGTAAAGGTATTGTAGTACAAAAAAGGTGCAAAAAAAAAAAAAAAAAGGAACGGTATTAAAAATCATTAATAAAGCAATTTATATCAAACTCAATATTGAGTCCGTCAGGTGAGGTGTTCATTAAAAATATCCATTTGAATTCAAGTTCAAGAGTTCTTACCTTCTGGCCCCCCCCGCCATTGTAGTGTATAAGATACGATGCCCCAAAATTTCAAATGTGTGGGGTCTTTGTTGTGAAATTTTGCAAAGTGTTTGGTTACATTATGTTTATCGTAACCTTTTAGTATATTCTGTACGTGTTCCTTCAGACGGTTTCTCAAAAGTCTTTTGGTATGGTCAATATATTGTAGCCTGCAGCTACATTCTAGGGCATACACTGCCCCTTCAGTATAGCACCTTATAAATTCCTGTATATCATAAGTGGTGCGATTACTGGTAGATTTAAATTGGAACTTCTTCTCGTTAGGACGTTTAGTTCGAGTACATGCAAAACATCTTTTGCATGGATAAAAACCCTTACCAGTAAAAAAGGTGTAGCTCTTTTTTGGGGTATCTACAACACTTTTTACTAACTGATCTTGGATGGTGGGGCTCTTCTGTGACTAAACCTGGGTCTCTTGGGTAATATACCTTGAAGATGTTTGTCAGACTGTAAAATGTGTCAATGGCGTTGTATTATTTTTTCAAATTTTTTGTATTGGATATTGTACTCCAACACATCAGGTACCAGGTCTTGTTGGCAATTCGGTATAATCTTATCTTTAACCACATGCCGACCGGTCCCATAGTCCTCACAGAATCGCACTCCCGTGCGGCCCCAGGAACATCGGACTTGGCGCATCACGGTAAATTGCTGTTGATAGTGGCCGTTTACCATGTGATTGCTCTGTCACAGCAAAGGGTTTGAATACTTAGGACCATGTGATATTTGTTTTTCTTTTCTTAAAAAATCTGCAAAAAATGTCAACAATTCTGTGTTTTTCTGTCAATATGGGGTTCTGTGTGTACATTAATGAGGGAAAAAAAATGAACCTAAATGATTTTAGCAAATGGCTGCAATATAACAAAGAATGAAAAATTTAAGGGGGTCTGAATACTTTCCGTCCCCACTGTATATTGCCTAGTCAAGTTACTTGTTTATGTACCCTTTACCATTTACACCAGAAATTATCAACTTGTTTTCATTACACTATATAGGCATTTCACCTTATTGCCCTTGCTCTCATCAACGTCTTTTTACATGTTTATATTGTTCCTTACGCCATCTCTGGTACTCCTTATTTGTTTTTTTAAGTTTTTTTTTTTTTTTATATTTATTTTCAGGAGGCAAAATGTGCCTTGCTATAAGCTCACCACTTTGCGCTTCTCCCTTGTTTAACCACTTCAGCCCTGGAAGCAAATTTCTTCCACAGTTTAGGCCAATATATATTCTTCATATTTTTGGTAAAAAAAAAATTAAAAAATCACAATAAGCGTATATTGATTGGTTTGCGCAAAAGTTATCGCATCTACAAAATAGGGGATAGATTTATGGCATTTTTATTAATATTTTTTTTTATTAGTAATGGCAGTGATCTGCGATTTTTATCGTGACTGCAACATTGCGGTGGACAGATCAGACACTTTTGACACTATTTTGGGACCATTGGCATTTATACAGCGATCAGTGCTATAAAAATGCACTGATTACTGTGTAAATGTCACTGGCAGGGAAGGGGTTAAACACTAGGGGGCGATCAAGGGGTTAACTGTGTTCCCTCAGCATGTTCTAACTGTAGGGGGGGATGGGCTCGCTAGAACATGACAGAGATCATGTTCAGGGCAGTAGAGCCCTGTCATGTTGCTAGGCAGAATGGGGAAATGCATTGTTTACATGGGCATTTCCCCGTTCTGCCTCTCCGTGCCACAATCGCAGGCCACCAGTGGACATTGAGTCTACGGGACCCGCTAGCCAATTGCTTTTATTACATAATCAACAATTAAGGTACTCACATCACTCATTAAAAAATAACGAACAGAACTCCAAGAACGGCGAGCTCGTTTGCCAGCGTCTATTCTGGTGCCTTTCCATCCCCACAGCGACGTATGGGTACGTTGTTTTGAGCACCTGTGCCACTTTGCCGACGCATATCGACGTGAGCCGGTCGGCAAATGGTTAAAATATATTTCACTTTATGCGCACTTTATGTGCAATTTTTAAATATTACTGTTTATTTATTTTGTCTCCGGGGTCTCTAGTGTATCAATAATACGTCCATTGACCTGTATATCCTTTATGACTTCTTTTTAATGGCCGCCATAGTGTTGGTCTATGTGAAGAGCAGGGGAAAAGGGCCGCCATAATGTTAACCCATGAGAGACCAAGGCAAAATGGCTGACACAATGTATTTCACAACACAATCTGTACATATCACCCTCACTTCTTCCATCCCCCTATTACTGCACTCATCACCTCTTTCTAAGTCTAAGCCCACTTGCTAACAAACCCCCCCAGGATACTGAAGCATGTCCCCTCATACAAATCGTATTCTCATATTACCTCCTTTACACTTTTGCTTTTACTAACCGCTGGAGATATTTCCCCAAACCTTGGTCCTTCCTTATTTAACTGTACCCAACACATCCATCGCCATCACCCTACACCCTCTGGCAGTAGTCGCAATCTAGTCTCCATTCCTCTTCTTCCCAATGCCAGCCTCCCCCTCTCCTGTGCCCTCTGGAACGCCTGCTCTGTCTGCAACAAACTCACTGCTGTTCATGACTTCTTTGTCACTAATTCCTTTAATCTACTTGCTGTCACTGAAACCTGGCTCCACGAATCTGACACCCCTTCTCCTGCTTCCCTCTCCCACGGTGACCTTCACTGGACTCACTCCCCTAGGCCTAATGGACGCAAGGGAGGAGGAGTGGGATTACTCCGATTCCCCAGAGCACCTTCCAGGTTATTCACTCTCCTCCCCCTCTTTCCCTCTCATCATTTGAAGCTCACTGTATACGTCTATTCTCTCCAACTTCCCTAAGAATTGCTGTGATCTACCGGCCCCCTGGACCATTATCGACTTTCCTTGATGAGTTTTCTGCAAGGCTACTCTATTTTCTCTCTTCGAAAATTCCCACAATCCTTCTCAGTGATTTCAACATCCCTGCGAATACAAAAACTCCTGCTACTTCTAAACTTCTTAATCTAATCTCTTCATTTGACCTGAAGCAATGGGTACAGGCTTCTACTCACTCTGATGGCAACACCCTTGACCTTGTATTCTCCTACCTATGCACTCCATGCAACTTCTCAAACAATCCTTTTCCTCTCTCCGACCACCACCTTATTAGTTTCTCTCTCCCTCTGTTTTCCACTACCTTTCCCTCCAATCGCCTAACCATCACCTGCAGAAACTTTCGCAACTTCAACTCTTCTCTCCTCTATTCTGCTACTGCTTTACATGTCTGCTCAGGTTTCCTTCTTCCTGGTTGGCTAATTTTGTAATTCATGTCTCCTATTTTTTCTAACACTTCATAGGGACCCTGCCATTTGGCAGGGCCTTTGGCAAGGAAGTTACTTTCGACTATGGGGACCAACACCCTATCACGGGGCAATATGGGACAGACATGGGCCCCACGATTGTAAGTACTCTGCTGAACCAACTGGGTTGAAACCAAATGTTCCTTTACAATAGGCATCACTTGCGCAAATCTGTCTTGCATTTGTATCACATGTTCAATCACACTTCTATGCGGGGAACTCTTACGCTCCCATGTTTCCCTGATATGCCCCTCTCGGATCGAGCTTCGTGAAACCGTTGCTCCCTTCCGTAATCAACAAGAGGTGCCCAAAACCTTAATCACTTTCTGAAAACATGTCTTACTGCAAAATATTATTATTAGGTCCATTCAGAAAGGATTCATTAAAAAAGTGATGTGCTGTTCTGAAAAATTATTCTGATAGCCGCTCTTTTTTTCAGAACAGCACATCACTTTTTTAACAAATCCTTTCTGAATGGACCTTATAATAATATTTTTGGATATATATTTTCTGGAATTAATTCAGACTTTACAATATAATTAGCCATAATAGGTTCATTTAATTCATTGCTTAGTTATAGGTGGGGATTTGTGCCCATCTCAATGGTGGAATATATGATGGTGTTTATGAAGCTACATGATTGCTAATTTCTGGCCATATTTTATATACTATTGATTGGTTTTTCACTATCACTTTGAGGAAAATTAATTAATTAATCACATAGGATTTTTGCACTGATTGAAAGGTTAATTATAGCGCAACATTTTTTCATTTTATATTCAACTATAGGTGCCTGAACACTTTTTATGTTTGCAGCTTAAATTATTTGGTTTTCTTTCAATCACTATTCACCACTATCAATTTCAGCGCTTTAGTCATTTTTTGTTCTAATTTTCTGGTAGCCATATCTTCTGCAAGAAGGGTATCAGAGTTGGCTGCTCTTTCTTGTAAAGAGCCATATTTGATTATTCACAAGGATAAGGTAGTATTGCGTCCTCATCCTAACTTTCTACCGAAGGTAGTGTCTAGTTTTTATTCGAACCAGGATATTATTCTACCTTAATTTTTCCCAGAACCCTGTTCTACGCAAGGGAAATTACTACATTCTCTTGATGTGGTGAGAGCACTCAAGGTCTACTTAAAGGCAACTGCTCAGATTTGAAAAACGGATGTTTTGTTGTGTTGCCTGAAGTTCCCAGAAAAAGGACAGGCGGCATAGAAATCTACCATTTCTAAATGGATGCAGCAAGTAACTATTCAGGCTTATGGTTTAAAGAGGAGGATTCCACCCACTCAAATCAAAAGCGCACTCCACTAGGACTGTTAGAGCTTCGTGGGAGTGCATCACCAAGCTTCCATGGTTCAAATCTGCAAGGTTTCAACTTGGTTATCAGTCCATACATTTACCAGATTTTATCAGTTGAATGTAAAAAGGCATGAGGATATCGCCTTTTGGGCGTAGTGTGCTGCAGGCAGCAGTAAAGATCCTTTAGTCTCATGTTGCCCTAATTCTGTTGTGTCTCCCTCCCCTCAGTTAGCATTGCTCTGGGACATCCCACATAGTAATTACTATGGCTCTGTGTCCCGTGATGTACGTTTAAGAAAATAGGATTTTTATAACAGCTTACCCGTAAAATCCTTTTCTTTGAAGTATATCACGGACCCAGAGGTTTCTCCCCTCTTTCTGGTATACACGTGTATTGCTTTGCTACAAAAACTGAGGTACTCCCAGTAGTGGGAGGGGTTATATATGGGGTGGACTTCCTGTCTTAGGGTGTGCCAGTGTCCATCACCTGAAGGTGGCCTGTAACCCACATAGTAATGACTATGGCTCTGTGTCCCGTGATTATGTACTTCAAAGAAAAGGATTTTACAGGTAAGCTGTTATAAAAATCCTATTTTTGGCGTGGAGTTCCCCTTAAAATCTATGCCAGGCCTGAAGGGCCTGGTATGGATTGGGGGGGACCCATGCTGTTTTTTTCTTAATTCTGTCATAGGATTCCCCTTAACCACTTCAGTACACTATATTATATATTGTACACTGCACTATATACCCTGCACTGTATTATATATACTACTCTGAACTGCAGTATATATACTATATGGACTGCACTATATACTCTGAACTGCAGTATATATACTATACGGACTGCACTATGTACTCTGCAGAAAAATTGGGCCTTGGTGTTGGTAGTGCCAGAATACTGTAACCCCTCAGTTACTCTTGTTGGGCGCAGGAACGAGCCCTGCTGTTAAATATGATTTCACAAATTGTAATTACATGCCCCTGTTAAACTGGGACAGAAAAATTGGGCTTTGGGTGGTGGTGGTGCCACAACACTGTAACCCCTCACAGTTACTCTTGTTGGGCACAGAAACGGGCCCTGCTGTTAAATATTATTTCAACAATTTTAATTACATGCCCCTCTTAAACAGGGGCAGAAAAATTGGGCCTTGGGTGTTGGTGGTACCCTAAACCAAAAATATTGTTGGAAGCTAGCATCATCAAGAGTCAGGAGGAATAGGATAGGCAGCATAGGCAGTCTTCAAGGGATCCCAGATCCATAGCAAATTCAATCAGTTACATCAGCGTCAGGTGCTTGATAGCTGCTGATCCATTTTCATAAATGTGTGCCTATCAACAGTGTCTGTGGACAGGCGCACTCTTTGATCCATTGCAAACCCTCCAGCAGCACTGAATGTGCGTTCAGAAAGCACACTGGATGCAGGACAGGCCAGTAGCTCGATTGCATATTGAGCAAGTTCTTATCAGTGGTCCATTTTCAAGACCCAGTAACCCAGTGAATGCTCGGTTGGAAAGGTCTCCAAGTCTGCTCTTGCCACTTGATACCTGCACCATATAATGTAGACGCTGGCGATGGTTTCTTGAACCTTGGTGCTGAGGACTGAAAAATTGTTTAAAGGCATCAGTCAGCCGGCCACCTTCTCCACTGCTCTTCCTCTGACCAAACAAAGCCTCAGAAACACGTTGTCCAGCACTAGGAAATGGTAACCTCCCAGGATCTGCAAAGGCGTTACACAAACTTTTCTTCAAGGCCTCCTGAAGATGTTTCATCCTCTGCGAAGGCAGGATGGGTTCTGCAACTTTACCCTTGTAACGTGGATCAAGAAGGTTAGCCAGCCAGTAATGATTCCTCTCCTTGATACCACAAATCCTGGGGTTCTTTCGCAGACTTTGCAGAATCAGGGAGGCCATGCAGCATAAGTTTGCAGAGGCATTCTGCATATATACTGTATATATATATCGATACACCACCTGAAGTGTATTATATACTGTACACCACTAGAGAGACGGTTTTGTTTATTTTTATGACTTTGCAAACCACCTGTAAATAAAGCTGGCAACCCGCCAGATTTTAAAGAAACTGCCTGTACACTGACCTTCATTTCAAGAAAAGGTGATCCCCAGGAGCTTGGGAACAGCTCCATCCTACAGGCAGGTGGCCTGGTGTAGCAGTCGGGAGGGCTTTCAGGTGGAGACGGCTCCACGAAAGAGAAACAGGCGGTCTCTAGGAGTCTGAGCGTGTATGTCTGCAGGAGGCAGATGTGGCCCGCGACCAAGCAGCATGCACCTGAGCAAGTAAGCTATGGGAGGGAGTTTGACTAGGTAAAAGGGAGTGAGCTGGGAGGCTGAAGTTTTCTGTTATACAATGATGTTAGAACCCCCTGCGAAGGAAGACTTTCTGTTAAGTTTGTTTTGTTTAAATAAAATTGGGCTGCCACGCCCTTAAAAATACAGTCTGGACTGACCGTTGTTCTGCACTTCTGCATAGAAACCAATGAGCTTCTAACCCCAGCTTGTTCAATTAAGCTTTTGTAATAAAACTTGGAAGCTCATTGGTTTCTCTGCAGAAGTGAGCCTGATTTTGCACTTTCCAGCTTTAGTAAATAAACCCCATTGTGTACTTAAAAGTGGGATATATATTTTATATATATATACATATTCTGAATTCAGTGTAGCTTATATATACAATGCATTCGATGCTTTGGCCAATCAGCAGCCGTCAATGCACTGCAATCTCACAGTGCATTGACGGACTCGCCGATCATTATGGGGCGTTTCATGGGGGCTCAAATTTGCCGCGAACGCTCCATAATGTTCGGTATTTGGCGAACAGGCTACTCAGTATCTTCCTCAAGCGTCACCCCCGCTTTCCCTCCTGGGTCCCTGACTTGGCACTCACAGATACTCTTCAAGCATCACCCCTGCTGACCCGCTAGGTCCCTGGCTTGGCACCCACTTATGCTCCTCAAGCATCACCTTTGCTGTCTCGCTGGGTCCCTGGCTTGGCACTTGCTGAAGTTTTCCCACTTTTTCACCCCGGTTGGTGAGAAGACTGCTCTGGTACTGGCTCCAGCTTACTCACAGTGGTCTCCGGTAACAAGGTAGATGGTCCCTTAGTGGCGACAGCTTCCCTTCTACCGCCGACCTCGACTGGTTCCCCCGTCTGGCTGAACCTCTACTCTCGGTTGGACTCCAATCCTGCAGCCCCAACCCTGTGCTGCTTCTCTTGCTTTTGGATAGGCCCCCAGACAGCATAGCAGCCAGATATCCCCTAGATAGGCCTCAGGATTCTGGTCTAGCAGCCCGGGGAAGCATAACACACATCCAGGTGGCAAAGAACACTGATCACCTGACTCCACCCAAATAAATAGGCTCTCCCAGCAGGGCAAATGGCTTAAAGAAACCCCTGCCCATTGGCTGAGACACCCTATCCATTCATAACCTGACCTTGCTAAGCCCTTGTCTATCTAATGTCACCAGCATAACTCCACCTAGCCACAGAAGAGAGAAGGTGCAACAAGTCCAGAACTAGAGAGGAATCAGTGGATCTACTAACAATTAACCAGGGCAACTACTGCCTGGCAAACTAAATTTATTAGCAACCCTGCCTAAACACCAGGGTGCTACATCCTCCCTTTGACTAGGAAACGACGTCTCGGAGTTGCAGGAACAGAATTTAACTCTCAAGCCTGAGAATGGATGTCCTAGCAAAACTGGGATGGGTGGGGAAACAAGGACAGAAGATAAAAATATAACAAGACATGTGGCGTACCACATGAAATAAACAACAGTGTATATACATAGGCAAGTGGCATTTCACACAAGGGCATATAAATAACAGATAATATATACTTTTTACGTGTGGCGTACCACCCAAACTATATAGAAGGGGAAAATCTAAAACAGTAGCCTTATATCCTAACTATCTATCTATTAGGTACACCTGAAAAAAAAAATATAGAAAATGTTAGCTTGGTTATGAAAGCTGAAGTCACTGTCTCTCCTTAGCCAAGGAAGACACATGGGGTGCAGGAACACCTGAAAAAGAAAATAGACAGCATAGAAATACATCCTATTCCTACAATAACACAGTGCAATATATACAGTATCTCACAAAAGCGAGTACACCCCTCACATTTTTGTAAATATTTTATTACATCTTTTCATGTGACATATAATCACACACATAGGTTGGACTTGTGTCTTTTTCGACCTCGCCTACTATGCAACTATGTAACACTGAAGAAATGACACTTTGCTACAATGTAAAGTGGTGAGTGTACAGCTTGGATAACAGTGTACATTTACTGTCCCCTCAAAATAACTCAACACACAGCCATTAATGTTTAAACAGCTGGCAACAAAAGTGAGTACACCCCTAAGTGAAAATGCCCAAATTGGGCACAAAGTGTCAATATTTTGTGTGGCCACCATTATTTTCCAGCACTGCCTTAACCCTCTTGGGCATGGAGTTCACTAGAGCTTCACTGGTTGTCACTGGAGTCCTCTTCCATACCTCCATGATGACATCACGGAGCTGGTGGATGTTAGAGAGCTTGCGCTCTTCCACCCTCTGTTTGAGGGTGCCCCACAGATACTTAATAGGGTTTAAGTCTGAAGACATGCTTGGCCAGTCCATCACCTTTACCCTCAGCTTCTTTAGCGAGGCAGTGGTTGTCTTGGAGGTGTGTTTGGGGTCGTTATGTTGGAATACTGCCCTGCGTCCCAGTCTCCGAAGGGAGAGGATCATGCTCTGCTTCAGTATGTCACAGTACATGTTGGCATTCATTGTTCCCTCAATGAACTGTAGCTCCCCAGTGCTGGCAGAACTTATGCAGCCCCAGACCACAACACTCCCACCACCATGCATGATTGTAGGCAAGACACACTTGTCTTTGTACCCCTCTCCTGGTTGACGCCACACACACTTGACACCATCTGAACCAAATAACTTTATCTTGGTCTCATCAGACCACGGGACATGGTTCCAGTAATCCATGTCCTTAGTCTGCTTGTTTTCAGCAAACTGTTTATGGGCTTTCTTGTGCATCATCTTTAAAAGAGGCTTCCTTTTGGGACGACAGCCATGCAGATCAATTTGATGCAGTGTATGGCATATGGTCTGAGCACCGACAGGCTGACCACCCACCCCTTCAACCTCTGCAGCAATGCTGGCAGCACTCATATGTCTATTTCCCAAAGACAACCTCTGGATATGACAATGAAATTCTTACCCTAGAATGAAGCTCTCCAGTGGTGCACTGTCGCCGCTGACGGAGCTTCCATCTTCACCTGGTCTTCTTCCTGGGTTCGCATCCTCTGGTCGTCTGATTGTCTGCCGCGCGATGACGTCACTCCTGTGCATGTGCGCGGCAGTCGCCAACCACAACACGGAGCTTTGAAGGGATGGCACGGGTATGCTGTCCCTTCAGAGCACATGTGCCAGTGACATCACCGGCTGCATGTAGTGTGAATATCTCCTAAACCATGCAGGTTTAGGAGATATCCACTGTATATACAGGTAAGCCTTATTATCGGCTTACCTGTAGGTACAAGTAAAAAAAAAAGGGGTTATTTAATTTAGCTTTAGTTTATTGGTCTGGATCAGAGAGATTTTACTTTTGAAAAAAACACTGGGTCTTCCCTGTTTTGAGGTATCTTCTAGGCTGAAGGCACCAGCTTTTCAGGTAGATCCCCATGGGTACTTCCTTTTGGTTTATTCTTTTATTATATTTCTTAAAGTAATAAAAATGCAAAGTGCTGAATAGGGAAAAGCAAGGGATATTGCATAAGATAAAGGAATACAATAAAGATCTGGAAGGAAAAACTAATACTGCATGTATTCTTGCTATACAAGCTATTTTGTACCTTATTGTTTTCAAAACTTTTTCTATTACCATTTGCAACTTTTATGTAAGACTGACCAAAATATTTAATTCATCTTCCTTGCATTCAAGGAAGCAGGACTCTGTACAAAGAGTTCTCATATACTTTGTAGAATTTTCTTCCCCTTGCTCATGTAAGTAACATGCTGCTTTTCCCAGAAGTCTGCACAGAGACTGGGATAAAATTCCAGGCATCTCCAGCAATATCCTTTAAAGAGGGAGTCCACCTGAAAAAAAATTATTAAAAGCCAGCAGCTACAAATACTGCAGCTGCTGACTTTTAATAAACGGACACTTACCTGTCCAGGAGTCCAGCGATGTCGGCAGCCAAAGCCGAGCAATAGCTCGGCTCTCCGCTGCTGCCGTCGCCATGCTCGGTGAGGGAATAAGGAAGTGAAGCGTTGCAGCTTCACTTCCCGATTCCCTACTGCTCATGCGCGAGTCACGCTGCGTGTCCCAAGTGGTCCCCGCTATCTCCTGGGACTTGTGTGTTTCCCAGGAGACAGTGGGGGGGTGCGGGAGGGGGCGTGACTCCCACGGGAGTCTATTCCCGGAAGTGGGTGCAGCTACCTGTCTAATACCGGTATCTGCACCCCCTCCCCCCTGAAAGGTGCCAATTGTGGCACCAGAGGCGGGGAGGAATCAGATGAGCGTAAGTTCCACTTTTGGGTGGAACTCCGCTTTAAGTGGTTGTAAAGTCAGAAGGTTTTATGCATTCTATGCATTAAGATAAAAAGCCTTCTGTGTGCAGCAGCTCCCCCAGCCCCCCTAACTCTTACCTGAACCCCCTCTCGATCCAGCGATGTCCACAAGTGCCTTGGCTGTCACGGACTCTCCCTCCTGACTGGCTGAGACACAGCATTGAGGCCATTGGCTCCTGTTGTCAAAGTCAGTTAAAGAGGAGCTGCACCTTTAAAAAAAAATATTAAAAGCCAGCAGCTACAAATACTGCAGCTGTACTCCCAGGGTCCAGCGATGTCGACAGCCGAAGCCGATCAATCGCTCGGATCTGGGCTGCCCCCGCCGCCATCCTCGGTCAGGGAATCGGGAAGTGAAGCGCTGCGGTTTCACTGCCCGGTTCCCTACTGCGCATGCGCGAGTCGCGCTGCGCCTCTGCACTGGTCCCCGTTGTGTACTGGGAACTGTGTGTTTCCCAGCACACAACGGGGGGGGGGGGGGGCGCTCTTCTGCGGATATTCTGCGGCTGTCTAAGCCCGGAAGTGGCTGCAGATATCTGTATTAGACAGGTATCTGCACCCCCTCCCCCCTGAAAGGTGCCAATTGTGGCACCGGAGGGGGGGAGGAATCCGATGAGCGGAAGTTCCACTTTAGGGTGGAACTCCGCTTTAAGCAATAAGGCCCCTTTCACACTGGGGTGGTAGGGGGCGTTGACGGTAAAACAGCGCTATTTTTAGCGCTGTTTTACCGCGGTATTCGGCCGCTAGCGGTGCGGTTTTAACCCCCCGCTGGTGGACGAAAAAGGGTTAAAACCCCTCGTATAGCGCGGCTATAGCCGCGGTATTACCGCGGTATAGCCGCGCTGTCCCATTGATTTCAATGGCCAGGAGCGGTTTAGGAGCGGTGAATACACCGCTCCTTCACCGCTCCAAAGATGCGGCTCGCAGGAGATTTTTTCTTCTCCTGCCAGCGCACCGCTTCAGTGTGAAAGCCCTCGGGCTTTCACACTGAACAAACAGCGGAGGCTGTTTAGGGGCGGTTTGCAGGCGCTATTTTTAGCGCAATAACGCCTGCAAACCGCCCCAGTGTGAAAGGGGCCTAAGGAGAGAGAGGGGGCGGGGCCGAACCATGGCTCCATGACTGAATGGATACACGGAGCTGCAGCTCGGCTCGGGTGTCCCATAGCAAGCTACTTGCTGTGGGGGCACTCAACAGGAGGGAGGGGCCAGGAGCACCAGCGAGAGACCCAAGAGGAGGAGGATCTGAGCTGCCTTGTGCAAAACCACTGCACAGAGGAGGTAAGTATAACGTGTTTGTTATTTTTATAGAAACTTTAGTACCACTTTAACCACATGCCGACCAGCCGCTGTGGCAGAATGGCACGGCTGGGCGAAACGACTTTATGTAACGTCGCTTTGCCCTGTGGCCACTAGGGGGTGCATGCGCCCCCCCCGAGCCGATGCGAGTGCCCGACGGTCTCGATCACCGCCAGGCTCCTGCTCCTGCGATCGCTCAGGGCACACGGAAAACAGGGATCTGTGTGTGTAAACACACAGTTTCCGTTTCTCTGAGGGCAGAACTGACAGATCCCCTGTTCATACAGAGTATGAACAGAGGATCTGTTAGTTTCCCTGCACAGTCCACATCCCCCTTCAGTTAGAACACATAAGAACTCACAGCCGCAGCTCAAGCCAACCAGCTGGTGCGTGAGTTCTTATCAAATACACCGTTTTTCTGGACGTCAGTTGTTTATCATCATATTGGAATAAAGAAACTTTGATTGTAATACTGCACACATGGCTCTATACATGTATAAAAGGACCTATGCGTGCCCGGCGGCCACAATGCCATCCACAATCGCTCCACAGAGAGCCAGAATGGGGATCTGTCAATGTAAACAAACAGGTCCCCATTTGAACAGGTGAGGAGAGACAGATCTGCTGTTCCTAGTGATTAGGAACAGAGATCTCTCTCCTCCTCCAGTCAGTCCCCCCCCCCCCCCCAGTTAGAAACACCTCCCAGGAAACACATTTAACCCCTTCCCTGACAGTGACATTTACACAGTAATCAGTGCATTTTTATAGCACAGATCGCTGTATAAATGTCACTGGTCCCAAAAATGTGTCAAAAGTGTCCGATCTGTCCACCGCAATGTCGCAGTCTTGCTAAAAATCGCAGATCACCGCCATTACTAGTAAAAAAAAAAATTAATAATAAAAATGCCTTAAATATATCATATTTGTAGACGCTGTAACTTTTGTGCAAACTAATCAATATACAGTACACTTATTGCGTTTTTTTTTTTTAACAAACATATGTAGAAGAATACATATTGGCCTAAACCAGTGGTTCTCAACCATCTTAGTGCCGTGACCCCTTGATAAAATTTTTGTGGGGACCCCTAACAGTAAAATTATTTCATAGCGTGGGTTGTCAGCACCCAAGGCAAGACAAGTAATTTGCGTCCCTAACCCACGGACATTTAGCGTCCCCTGAGTCCCTTCCACTTGTACAGTATTAAAACCCCTTATGGTACATTTTAGGATGTACCACTCTCTCTCTTTGTTCTCCTTTCTTTCCCTTTTTTCTGTCTCTATACTAATCTCCCCCCCCTTCCCTCTCTAGCCATGTTTCTTGTTCTCTTATGCTTTCTCTGCGTTTTTCTTTGTTCCTCCCCCTCTTTTCCTCTCCCTTCCATGTATTCTCTATTTTTTTTCCTTCTCTTACTCCATGGTGGGGGGAATGGGATGAATGGCAATGTTGGGGGGAGTTCTGATCAGCCAGCTTAGGTGCTCTTAATCAAGGTCATCCGCTGATCTGAGAACTGTAGTGGGGACTTTTAATGGCAACTATAACCACAGGTAGTGTTACTGTGTTTCCGGCTTCTCTGTGTCTCTGACTTTGTGATGTCTCGTAGCAGTGACACCTATGCCGAAATCAGGAGATAGGGTCTCCTCCAGCCCCTCCCACTTAACATTCCTCACCAGTCAGCTGACCTCTAGTCTCTGCCCCCCAGCCATGCCGTGAACTGAATGGGCGGCTGTGAAGAAGCTAAGTGGGCAGCCGTGGGCTCCAGGGATCAGCCCTGCTGGGCGGCCACAGGCTCCAGGGACAGCCCTGCTGGGCGGCCGAAAAAAGACTGGGAGATTGGTGCGGGCTTCAGGAACAGCCCAGGATTTGGTGACCCCTGGCAAATCATCATTCTACCCCCAGGTTGAGAACCACTGGCCTAAACTGATGAAGACATTTTAATTTTTTTGGATGTTTATAGAAAAAAGTAAAAAAATATATATTTATTTTTTTTCAAAATTGTCGCTATTTTTGTTTATAGCACAAAAAATAAAAACCGCAGAGGTGATCAAATACCACCAAAAGAAAGCTCTATTTGTGGGAAAAAAAGGACGTAAATTTTGTTTGGGTGCAACGTCACACGACCGCGAAATTGTCAGTTAAATTGACGCAGTGCCGTATCGCAAAAAAAATGATTGAAGTGCAATATTTCTATTATTACATTGTTATATAAAATAAAGTAGTTCAACTCACCATAATGCAGAATCAGTGGGAGCCCTGAGCATGTCACTTGCCAACGTCACCTGCCTTCAGATGCGGATTGTCACTTGCCACATGTTGCGGATTGTCACTTTCCACAACGTCACCTGCCACACATTGCGGATTATCACTTACAACAATGTCACACATTGCGGATTGTCACTTGCCACAACGCCACCTGCCACACATTGCAGATTGTCACTTGCCACGACGCCACCTGCCACACATTGCAGATTGCCACGATGCCACACATTGCAGATTGTCACTTGCCACGATGCCACCTGCCACACATTGCAGATTGTCACTTGCCACGATGCCACACGTTGCAGATTGTCACTTGCCACAACGCCACCTGCCACACATTGCGGTTTGTCACTTGCCACAATGTCACACGTTGCGGATTGTCACTTGCCACAATGCCACCTATTGCGGATTGTCACTTGCCACAACGCCACCTGCCACGTTGCAGATTGTCACTTGCCACGATGTCACCTGCCACATATAGCGAATAGCGCATTGTCACTTGCCACACATTGTGGATTGTCAACTTCCACACGTAGCGGATTGCCACTTGCTGTGTCCCAGAGTGAAGGCAGGCAGCAGATGATGTAATCTCTCTGCTGCCTGCAGCTGCACAGTGAGGGTGGAACTGCAGTGATGCAGGGCGGACGGTGAGAGATGATGTCATCTCTCTGCTCCCCCGCCAGCTCGCTGATTGGCCAGCAAGCCCACTCACAAGCTGACTGCCCCGCCCGCTGACTTCCCCTGTTTTGCCCGTAAGCTCCTGTCCCCCATCGGATAGTGTCTGCCCTGTACTGCGCAGGCGCAACGCTTGGGCAGTATGGAGGACAAAGGAGACGCCAAAAGTCTTTGAACATGAACAGTGGGAGCGTGTGGCACAATGTACTCTTAATTGCGCAGGCATCGTGTAGATCTGATGAACAGCTGTTCATGTTCGGAGGCTTTCAGCATCTCCTTTGTCCTCCGTACTGCGCAAGCGCTGCGCAAGCCAAACCCGAACACTTTAGCGGTGCATGGCAAATTCTTTTGTGGTATACACTATAGGATTTTAAAGACCTGGAGGAGAGCAATAATGCGTCACGCTTAGCGTGTATGGTAGCTACTGGTACCATCCACTGCCCTACTGACACCGTCCACCTCCCTCCCCACAGACTCCCCTTCCCTTTTATCGGTCCCCCCTCGATTAGATTAGGGAACCCACCCATCAGTGACCCCTGCCCCGAAAGACCCCCATTAGACTACCTTACCGAGAGCCGCTTCGAACC